>NC_136269.1:86654942-86763275 GCF_964187855.1 Myxine glutinosa
AAAAAAATAACAAAATAATAAAAAGTCAGAAATATGGCAATACCACGTACAGAATTTGTTTTAAGTGTGTTAGACTATATGTCGGCTGGAAGTCCTACACCGGAATTGCTCTCGGCACCCTTTAAAAAATATTGGATATGCCCACACTCCTTTCTAAAAGTTATTAAAATTCAGAGAACGACAGCATTGGTTTGTCTTACTTATAATGTTAGCTCTTATATGCAGTGTTGGCTTGTAATATGCATTGCCATACCACTTTTCATATCACCACACAGCTCTTTTTCACAGCAATAGCTGAGTTTTTGACAAAACAAATATCACCTGTATGTAATAATAAGACTAAATATGTGGAGTAAAATTTTTTTTAGCAGGTTTAGAATATATCACCCCATATCGCGAATGTACATGTATATCTAATCCAACACACTTAGACACAAAATGGCGTCCAAATTTGAGTTGACACAACTCTCTATATACAGGGACTCTAGGAGTTACTAATAATGGTATCTGTAATCTGGTTCTCCAACCTAATGAGCGGACAACATGACGTCATCGCCATGCACGTCCGCCTTGCCTGCAAAGTTCCAGAGGAACCATCTAGCAGTGTGTCATTACGGATTATAAATACAGATACTGTCACAAGTGCATGGAACTTTGCAGGCAAGGCGGACGTGCATGGCGATGACGTCATGTTGTCCGCTCATTAGGTTGGAGAACCAGATTACAGATACCATTATTAGTAACTCCCAACCGCAACCAGGTCGACTCCATATGATGAGTGGATACCAGAGATAACGTCACCGCGTGGCAGGCGGTGCGTATCGCTCCCAGCAAGGTGCAGCAGCAGCTGTATGGGACACCTTGCTGGCGGTTCTCCACTGATGATATGAAGGTCGCATAGTGACTGATATATATATATATATATATAAATATATATATATATAAATATAAATAAATATATAAATAAATAAATAAATAAATAAATATAAATATATAAATATATAAATATATAAATATATATATATATATATATATATATATATATATATATATATATATATATATATATATATATATATATATATATATATAAATAAATATATAAATATATATATATATATATATATATATATATGTGTGTGTGTGTGTGTGTGTGTGTGTGTGTGTATACATACATATACACAACGAGTTCTTCCAAGCATAATGAGACGAGAGGTTAAAGATAGAAAACGGATTGGAAGGCCAAAGAAACTCAGCAAAACAGATTAGCAATACTGAAGATAAGTTCTTCATGGAATTTGAAAAAAAAAAAGATCAAGTGGTGAACTTACAAAAGAACTGGCACAGACATCATGGATTAATGTGGATTCATCTACTGTCAGAAAATCTTATCAAGTGGTCTCCATGGGTGAGTTGCTGTCAAAAAGTCCTTTCTATGTAAAGGTAACAAAGCCAAGAGACCAAAATATTCCCAAGAACATTAGCGTTGGGATGCTAATCAGTGGGAAAAGGTACTCTGGAGTGATGAGTAAAACTTTTACATTTTTGGAACAATGAAAAGGCAGTATGTCAGAAAGGGGGTTGGTGAGAAGAACAAGGATATGTGTCTCCAGCCTACAATGAACAATGGTGGAGGCACTCTGTTCAGGTTTGGGGATGTATTTGTGCTGCCGGCATTGGTGATTTGGTGAGAATTGAAGGAACAATTAATGAATGCTGACAAGTACAAGCAGATCCTTTTCAGCATGACAACACATGACAAAATATAGTTGCAAAGAAATTCAGAGTCAGGAACTCTACAACTATTAGAATGGTTCCCTCAAAGTCCTGACTAACATTACAGAAGCTGTCTGAGATTATTTACACGAGAATGGCACTCTTTGACGTTGTGCCCTCAACCGATATGCCTCCGCCAATGCCAACTCACAGAATCTTGTTTCTCACAGTCTGAGAGTCCTTTAAGTGCTTTTTTGCAAACTCCAAGCGGGCTTTCATGTGTCTTTCACTGAGGAGAGGCTTCCGTCTGGCCACTCTGCCATAAAGCCCAGATCGGTGGAGTGTTGCAGTGATGGTTGTCCTTCTGGAAGTTTCTCCCATCTCCACACAGGATCTCTGGAGCTCAGCCAGAGTAACCATCGGGTTCTTGGTAACCTCTCTTACCAAGGCCCTTCTCCCCCGATTGCTCAGTTTGGCAGAGTGGACAGCTCTAGGAAGAGTCCTGGTTGTTCCAAACTTCTTCCATTTAAGAATTATGGAGGCCACTGTGCTCTTGGGAACCTTCAATGCAGCAGAGATTTTTTTGTAGGCTTCCCCAGATCTATGCCTCGACACAATCCTGTCTCTGAGCTCTGCAGGCAGTTCCTTCGACCTCATGGCTTGGTTTTTGCTCTGATATGCATTGTCAGCTGTGAGACCTTATATAGACAGGTGTAACCCTGGTGTTGGGCTAGCGGCTAGGGTGCCAGCTTAGGATCCTAGGATCCTGGGTTCGAATCCCGGTCGATCGCTGAATTAACGCCAGGGGGGTTGACTCAGCCTGTCATCCTTCCAAGGTCGGCAAATTGAGTACCAGTTCACTGGTAATTCCCTGTTTGTCGTAAAAAGGCGACAAAAAGGGTTGGCGGCAGGAAGGGAATCCGGCCGTAAAACATTGCTTCAAAAAGGGGACCCGAAAAAAACAACAACCACGGTCCCCGAAAAAGGCCAACCCCCGCTTGCAGGGAAAAATGGCCTCTAAAGGTGTTTTTTTTTTTTTTGTGTGTGCCTTTTCAAATCATGTCCCATCAATTAAATTTACCACAGGTGGACTCCAATCAAGGTGTAGAAACATCTCAAAGATGATCAAGATAAATGGGAGGCACCTGAGCTAAATTTCAAGTGTCATAGCAAAGGGTCTGAATACTTATGTCAATGTGATATTTCAGTTTTTTCTTTTTAAAAAATTTGCAAGACTTTCTAAAATCCTGTTTTCTCTTTGTCATTATGGGGTATTGAGTGTAGAGTGATGAGGGAAAAAATGAATTCAAACGATTTCAGCATAAGGCTGCAACATAACAAAATGTGAATAAAGTGAAGTGGTCTGAATACTTTCTGAATGCACTGTATGTGCTGGATGTATGGGGTAAAGGCTGCTAACAAGCTGTCTCTGTGAGAGCTTCGTGAACCAGTGCAGGATATGGATGTTTGAAATAAATAAATAACAGTAAACGAATCCAGTCCACTGCAGGAGCTAGTTGAGAATGAAACAAAATCTTTACCAGTAATGTATCATTGCAAAATCTGTCTGAAAAATTATTTGTTTTACCAAGAGGCTACAGTACTTAGTATTAAGGCCTATCAAGACCAAAGTTTGTTGCTGTTAATGTTTCCTTGGAGAGTTTTGAAGACATGAATGTGTAAGAAATGTAAAGGCGTGCACAAGAACGACACACTAGCTCTGAGATGTAATCATATTGCTTATAAATCAAGTGGAAACCATAAGGACTCACCACCAGTATAAATATTCGCAACTCTGGCCAGTAGTTCTCAGGTGTGACTTGGACTGCAATACTGTCTGCTCCATCAGCCTGCGCACCACGCGTCCAGCGCACAACACCCCCATACATGCTGCGACACGCGCTCCCGGAGCCACGTTTTGCAATACCCGACAGCTCCCCACGCACGCCGAATAGCTGGGCCAGTGTAAACGCTTGTTCGGAGACAAGGCGCATGGAGATTTTGGCAAGGTGATCAAGCAAGGAATGAGAAGCAAAGAAAACAGCAATTCAACCTTACATGAAATATCGCAGATTAACCAACCAGAACATGAACTCAAGTGCTAGAACCAGAAAGGATTGATAAGATGGATGATGCATGCAGAGTCAATTGCCAAACTGGAGGCCAAGCTAAACAAGTACCGAGGCAGGCATAGCCAGAGGCAGATGAAGCTAAGCCAGCCCCTGTAGGAAAGTTATTCTTAGATGAGATATGGACATGCCAGGATGGAGGGGCAAGCCGATGGTCAGAATTCACACCCTCTGCTTTATCCTCCTCCTCCTCTCTCTGAACCTCTTCCAATGGCCGCTTGGCAGCTCTGCGTCGCACTGTGGGAGCGCAGGCAGGAAGTAGCATGGCGGTTTGGTTTGATGTCTAAACATTAGAGCAGGACAAAGGTCAAGTCATGTGGTACAACTCTTGTTCTGTATCTCGATCAGGGTGGTGTTACCCACTCTTCACATGGTTTTGGTGTACCTAAACATAAGAAAATTTAAAAAATAGTTTTGCTCTTGTATTTCAGATGGGTCCGTCTTGTATTTCCAACTCACGTCAAACCTATCCTCCCACCCACTCACCTTCGTGCAGTAAAGCTTGCAGCCGTGACCCCTGCACACTCTCCTCCTGACCATTGAGCCATAATCTATCTTCACTGAAGGCAGGGCTTGCCATCACAGTGGTGGTAGATTTCAGCTGTGAGGAACCACACCATTACTTTCACTCTTTGGAAGCAATCAATTCAAGCAGCACCCTCCAAATATGTTCGGAGAGCAAAGACTTACTGCTCTTTTACATTCCAATTCGAGAACAACGCTAATTCACCTCCTTCCTCAGTGCATGAAAATACTCTTACACATTGAGAATGTGAATGAGAATTCAACACTGGTGTTGGCTTAGCGGTTAGGGTGCCGGCTTGGGATCCTAGGATCCTGGGTTCGAATCCCGGTCGATCGCTGAATTAACGCCAGGGGGGTTGACTCAGCCTGTCATCCTTCCGAGGTCGGCAATTTGAGTACCAGCTTGCTGGGATGAATGATCACGGTGTGTACCCCGATTTAGAATAGGTACACCATATCCCTGCGCATCGTAAGAGCGCGACCAAGGGTTGGCATCAGGAAGGGCATCCGGCCATAAAAACATTGCCTCAAACAGGGAACCATGATTGTCATGGGGCCCGCAAGGCTAACCCCTGCTCTAGCGGGGAAAATGGTCTTAAAACGATCATTCATTCATTCATTCATATTGAGAAGCATCACAAAGCGGCGACACACAGCGAAACAGGCAATACTGGGCTGAAAACCTGAAAAAGTCTCACCTGATCTTGATGAAGGGAGATGCTCAGCGAAGAGTTTAAAGGAAGAATAAGTTCTTCATCTCGCTTCCCCCCTGCAAGTAAGAATGGCATGATGAGATTTAAAAACATAAAAGAAAGAAGCATAACTAAAAAGGAAATGAGAACGACACTTCGAAATCACAACGTCGACCGATATGCCTCCGCCCACATTATTACATCATTATAATACTTGTACCAAGTTTGCTTTAAATCCATTCAGCTGTTCTCAAGTTATCACATTTTTACCTGACATGACCTCTGACCTTTTGACCCCAAAATTTAATCAGTTCATGTTTACATCATTATACATACCTGTACCAAGTTTTAATTTAAATCCCTTCAGCTGTTCACAAGTTACCACATTTTTACCTAACATGACCTCTGACCTTTGACCGCGGGACCCTAAAATCTAATCAGTTAATCTTTACATCATTATACATATCTGTACCAAGTTTGAATTAGATCCCTTTCGCCAGTGCCGTGTATATTGAGAGTCTGGCCAACTGAAATACTGGTGCCATGTTGCATACCTAACTTCGCGCGCTGGCACTGCGAGATGTATGTCAGCTGTGGCAATCCTGTAGTTCTGTGACGAGGGAATCGATGTTATTAATTTGGTCGCAGATTTAATGAGGAACAACTAATTCAAGTTAAAGTGACGTGTTGTTTGTTATTGGAATAATAAAATCTGCAAGCGGCGTCATTGTTTACCTGTCGCGTTGTTTACCACACGAATTGTTTACCTGTCGCGGCACACGATTTATTGTCAGCTGCGTACAGCATACTGATAAATTTTATTTCTCTTGGCATGAAATTGTAATTTGATAAAATGGAGCTTGTATACTAGTTTTCATCTATTATCTGGAAACGTTCCTTGACTTAGACTTAGAAACTTGACTTAGAGCAGTCTCCCTTGACATATCACGTGCCTTCGATACAGTCTGGCACCCCGCTCTGCTCACGAAACTCTCCTCTTTTGGTATCCATGAAAATCTCCACGCATGGCTGGCGGACTTCCTCTCTAGTCGTAGTCAACGTGTGGCCCTGAATGGGTTTCTCTCATCTCCTCTTCCTGTTCAGGCTGGAGTTCCCCAAGGCAGTGTTCTGGGCCCTGTGCTTTTTCTGGTCTTCATCAATGATCTCTCTGACTCTCTTGAAAATCCTCTCTATCTCTTTGCTGACGACTCTACTCTCTGTCGCTCCATTCTTCATCCCTCAGATCAGCAGTCTGCAGCCTCCTCACTCTCTGCAGACCTTGACAAAATCACAGACTGGGCAAACAAGTGGAACATGTCTTTCAATCCTGACAAATCTCACACTCTTACGATGTCTCCCCGAAAAGACCGACTGGACAACCCTCCCATCCACTTTCTGAATAATCCTCTCCAAGAAGTTCTGTCACTCAAGCTTTTGGGTCTCACTATCTGCCATGATCTTTCCTGGAAAAACCACATTTCAAATCTGGCCTCCAAAGCCAGTCGCCGACTGGGCATCCTCCGTCGTGCGAAGTCCTTCCTTGGCACACCTGAGCTCCTCACCACATACAAGGCTTTCATCCGCAGCTCAATGGAATACTGCTCTCCCCTCTGGGCTGGTGCTCCTGCCTCACACCTAGCTCGCCTTCGCGCTGTTGAAACCAAAGCATTCAGAATCATTGGAATCTCCCGCGATGAAGCTAACTCCAAGGGCCTCTCACTCACTCACCGCAGGCAGGTTGGTGGTCTTTCCGTCTTCTACCGACTCCTCTCTGGCCTTGCCCCCCCAGCTCTCTCTGGGCTCTGTCCCGCAAATATTCCTACAGGTCGCACAAGATCTGCCTGCAACCCTCTTTTGGTTAAACTGCCAAAATCAAGACTCTCTGCTCACCTTCACTCCTTCATTCCTCTTTTCTCCCGCCTCTGGAACAAACTCCCTCACTCTCTTCAATCCCACTCCACCCTCCAAGTCTTTAAAACAGCTGTTCACCACCATCTCTTATCTTCCCCCATCCAAAACCTTGATCTTTTCTACCCCCGCTAATTTCACCCCAATTCCCCTTTTTGAAATACCAACTTCTGTCCTGGAAGTCCTTGGTGTCCTTGTGCTTTATACTTCTCCCTCCCCCCCCCCCCCCTTCCCATGCCTCCTCCCCCCGGGCCCTCTCCCTTCCACACATCTCCCTGCTCTCAGATGTTGTGTTTGTGTGCTTCCCCTTTTCTCCCCATCTTGTCTTCCGCTCCCTCTTTTTGTGTATTTTGTTTGTCTGGTCGATTTGTTTGTGAAGTAAATGTTAGCTCTTTCACGAGCCTCGATTCAGTATACAAAAAAAAAAAAAAAAAAAAAAAAAAACGTAACATACAATATTCCCATAATGCTACGAAAGTACAATGTCTATTATTTTATTCATTAGCTTGGGTTCACAAATGTTGTTATACTTTCGTTTTCAAAGTTGTTATACTTTCGTTTTACGTTTTCAAAGAACACTTTACTCAGGAAACTGACACAAACAGTGACAAATATTGCGTCATAAACAAGTATTTCTTGATATATAAGCATATACAAACAGTGCATGTTACAGGGTATATATATAATAAGGGATTATGTATAATATATATATATATATATATATATGGTTGACTAAATAAATGTTAAGCTCACCAGAGACCTAATGCACACGTGTCATGTCACTTTTGATTTGAAACCAATATATATTAAGCGATTTCACTTACCGAACATAAATATGAGTAAGGTGATGGATTCCATCCAACTCGGCGTATTTTAACCGCCCAAATAGCACTTCATTCCTTGTCTCGAGGAAATCTGTGCATTATACGACCTTGTCCTGGTCTAACAGAACATCCCCAAACGGCACAACACACCATATTGTTTGATTTTATTGAAATATTACTCAAATGAAATATGCAACGATACGAAGCAATGGCACCGAATGGGTGCAGCGGGAAAGCTACTCGGCTGAGGTGGTATGCAAAATGGCGCCTGTAAACCACGTGACGTGGGCTCGACCAATCACGGCGGTAGTTGAGCAGATCAAAGGCTGGCCAGACTCTGTTAATATAGGCACTGCCTTTAGCCATTCTCAAGTTATAGACATATTGCAGACTTTGACCTCTTGACCCCAAACTTTAATCAGTTAACCTTTACATCATTATAATACCTGTACCAAGTTTGAATTACATCACTTCAGTCGTTCTCAAATTATAGACCTATTACAGACTTTGACCTTTGACCCCAAAGTCGAAGGAGTTAATCTTTACATCATTATACACACCTGTACCAAGTTTGAATTGGATCACTTCAGCCGTTCTCAAGTTATAGACCCATTACGGACTTTGACCTTTGACATTTGCCTCCAAAATCTAATCAGTTCATCTTTACATCATTCGACATAAATTGTACCAAATTTGGTCAGAATCCCATCACTGGTTCATTAAGTTATCGCGGTAACAGGATTTTTACCTAACATGACCTCTGACCTTTGACCTCATGACCCCAAAATATATTCAGTTCATCTTTACCTCATTATACATATCTGTACCAAGTTTGACTAAGATCCTTTCAGCCGTTCTCAAGTTATCGCGGTAACGAAAACTTATCACAGACGGACGGACGGACAACCTGAAAACATAATGACTTCGTCAACGGAGGTATAAACATAGAGGCAATACCCCTGGCGCTAACCTGGTAGAATAAACAGTATACTGCACCAACCAAGGGTATTTTAAACCAATTTCAATGGTTGCTAGAAGACAGGGCAGCAGGTAGAATCATACTAACAATCATAAGACTTGAAACAGACAAAGAAAAAAAAAATACTTATTTTGGGGGGCAACCTATCCTCCCCCAACCCCATATACCTCCAAAGACCCCAATTTTTCTAATGCCGTGAACAAACATTGGTACATCATGGGTGATTAAGGATGTGGTGAAGTTTCATCGAAATCGTGTGTGCAGTTTCTGAGAAGAAAGCATATATCTATTCTGGGGGTAATCCCCCATAGACCCCCAAAGGGGCAGATTTTTTTTAACGTCGTGAATAAACTTTGGTACATCACGGGTGGTGAAGGTTATGGTCAAGTTTCATTGAAATTGTGTGTGTAGTTTCCGAGAAGAAAGCAAATACCTATTTTGAGGGGCTCAAACCTGGACCCACTTCTACCCCCCTAAACTCCCCATGACTTTGATTTTCTTAGTGCCGTGAACAAACTTAGGTACATCACGGGTGATGAAGGTTGTGGTCAAGTTTCATCACAATAGTGTGTGTAGTTTCAGAGGAAAAAGCAAATTCCTATTTTGGGGGGTCAAACCTGGAATATATGCTTATTGTATCCACCACAGACTAACAGACCAGAGCCTAATCTACTGTAATGTATATACTCCAAAGAGGATAATAATATGATCCTTACCACCACTTCCGTAGGGAGTGCGTGTACTTGTATACTTAAATGCAATTCCTAGTCCTCTATTATCTGTTGTTTACACTGTGTATATCCAGCTATTTGAAACAACCCTGAACTCTAACCTTTAAGATAAAGCCTGGTACTCTCATTCTTTTAACCCACATATTGGTAACAGCATTGCTAACTTGGTAACGTGTTCACCAATGAGCTGTCAACTCAAACGATTCCTATGGAGATGGACTTGGCTAAAATAAAATTGGCTGTTCTGGTGCAATGCCAGCAGAGAGCGCTGCATACTTTTTTGTTTTTATGTTGAAGGCTTCAGTCACGGACTATATAGTCCTCATCGAGGCCAGGCCTTAAATGAAATAACTGCACTGATAAATGTGAGGAAAGAGAAATAAAAGAGAGAGAATGTAAAGGTGAGGAGTGAAAATGAGTAAGAAAAGTGTATGATGTTTGTTTGCAAAAGAGATTGAAGCTAGTCCGGTAGTTGTAGTTTGAGTGAGACAGAAAGTAAGACCAGCATTTCTGACACGGAGAGTGCAAGATGGTTCCGGGCAACACTTTAACGCTCCTAAGTCCGAACGATAGTACAAAACTGAGCGGTTACTCTCGACAACCTACTACCCCCCAAAAAAAACGTCCACCCGGATGGGTGTGTTTTAGGAGACACCATGTCCTTACTGGTTGGCTCCCTAAGGTAGCTCATCCGCCCTTTAACAGGTTTTGTTTTTAGTCCCGCAGGGTGTCACAGTCACCCTCCCCACAGGCGAGCCAGTGAGGGTAGTCAGTTTAGTTTCCGACTACCCGACCATGTGGCAGGCTTACATGTTACCAGTCAAGAAAGAGACTGACCTGTCTGTAAAAACTGGAGCATGCTCTCCTCCAGATGTGGATGCAAATCCGACTCTCCCGTCTGCATTTATGTTGCAGGCATTGAAGATCCAAAGGTATATTTTGACAAGACCAAGTCCCCTGCTTGGAGTTAGTTATATTATTTACACCACTGTTATCATGAGGAATTACGCTGCATTATTTTCCAGTGTAGAAGGCAGGAAAGTTTATTAATTTTGAAACAATTTACGAATTGTTCTAATGTCGGTCCTGTCTTTTGTATGTTTTTCCCACAAACCCACAGCATAGACAGCAAAAATTTGAAATGAACCAGGAGCTGTGTATCAAGTACAAGATGTGGACACTTTCGAAATGGCACTGCACGGGCAGAATACTTTAAAGAGATTCGAACCAGCGGATGCAATTCTGGTGGCGGGAGAATGTGCGAGGGTGTAAAGGACTATGTGGACCTTTCCATTAGCTGCCACAGGGCAGACCTAAGCCGTTCCTGTTCCCGCCATATTTGTGATAATAAGCAGATGGGAGCTTAAAAAGGATTCATAGTGGCAGAATTTAGAGACAAAGGACCATGGGTGAGTGCTGTGGTGGTGCAGGATGCTAGGGAAGAGACAGGGACGTGCTCCAGAAGCCGAGAGATGGCGTTTTGGAACCGTAGAGTATTCTCGACTCTTATATATCCCCCGGACTCGCAAGCTGGTGGGCGAAGCAGGGACTCTGGTTCGTCTGTTCGCCCCAGTGACTGAACACTTTGTTGGTAAAACAATTTTTTTTATAGAAATTGCCCCCAAACAAGGAATAAAGCCACTCTAGGTAAGGTGCTAAGGGAAGGTTAGAAAAAGATAGGGATAAATCAAAACAAAATAAAAATAAATAAATAAAGATAAAAATAAGAAATCATCCAAGGCACAGAGTAGCAGAGGTCGGGTAAAATGCAATTAAACCTCAAAGATGTAGGAAGTAGGAATTGACATTCCTATTGAAGCCTTGTAGATCGTAGGATAATGGGAAGCATGTTACAGGTAGTGAATTCCAGAGCGAGACAGCACGAGGGTTAAAACTATCTGCATAGCCTTCCATTCTGCATCTTGGATCAGCTATAGTGTATGGGTGAGCGGAGATGGCAAACCGAGTCTTGCGTCCAAACACTCGTATGGGAGGAACCAAGTTAGAAAGTCCAACAGAACGTTTGACATTAAAATATCTGTAGAACAAACCAAGAGTGGCAATCGACCTACGGTGAGAGAGTGGTTGAAGAGTTGAACCCATCTCCACACCAACCAGGTTAACTATGCGTTTCTGGAGCCTATTAAGTAAAGATAAGTGGCAAGCTGGTGCTCCAGCCCAAATGTGACAACAGTACTCCATGAGGGGACGTATAGTTGCCTTATACAGGTACAAAATCGCATCAGGAGGTAAATACCTCAGCGCTCGATACAGACAACCAACTCGCCTGGAAGCACTCTTAGCAATACCAGAAATGTACTTATCCCAACGGAAGTTAGAAGACATGTCCAGACCAAGAAGCCGAAGCTCCGATGATTCTGTTAAGGTTGAAGATCCAATGTGCCCAGAAGGGAAAGACCTGTTTCTAGAACGAGATATGGACAACAGTTTAGTTTTCTTTGCATTGAAGGTTACCAGCCAATCATGTCCCCACTTGAACACATTCTCCAAATCATTGTCCAGAGAAACTCCAACCTCATTACGAGTGGCACTGAGTGAATCAGCAGATGTGCAGTAGAGTGAGGAATCATCAGCAAACATGGCTAACTGAGACAGAACATTATCAGGAAGATCATTGATATAAACAAGGAACAATGTGGGACCAAGGACAGAACGCTGTGGAACACCAGAATTGATGGAGCAAGTAGGAGAAGATTGACCCTCATCCCCCAAGTACCACAATCATCTTGCGATTTGTAAAGAAAGCTGAGATGATTGAATGCATCACTCCAGATACACTATATGACTGAAGCTTGTGGAGCAGACCCCTGTGCCAAACTTTATCAAAGGCTTTTGAGATGTCCAAAACAACTAATCGAGCTTCACCAATGCCCTGTTGAAATGATCCGTAATTAAGGATAGCAGATCACCAGTAGAGCGAGAATAGCAAGGCCATACTGGCAGTCAGTGAGAAGTTAATAGTCCTCCATATGGCAGAGAAGTTGTTCATTGATGAAGCATTCAAATACCTTACTTATTACAGGAAGCAGGTTAATGGGGCGAGAGTTACTTGGTTCAGAATGCTCACCGACACCCTTCAAAACAGGGACAACAGAAAACACTTTCCATGATGAAGGAAACACTGAAGCAGACAAGCACATGTTGAATAGCTAGGAAATAATCGGTGACAGTTCAGGACAACACATCTTCAATACAATCACAGGGATTTCCATCAGGACCAGTCGCTTTTGAGGCATCTCGGGTACGAATAATTCTGGCAACCTTCTTCGGAGTGATAAATGGAACAAGAATATCAGAGTCTGTACGAGATGGAAAATCGGGAAGAGGGTATCCCTGATCATTGAGGGTAGAATTAGAAACAAAGCGGTTTGAAAAGAGCCTTATCCAGAGGTGAAGTAACAACCTCTGGTCCATTAAAGAGAGGAGGTATAGAAGATTTATTGCGGTTGAGAACACTCAACACATTGATTGCGGAATCGGCTACAGAAGCAGCATATTGTTGCTTGGCATCCTCAAGAACTCTTTTACAGTGGTTACTCGCTTTGCGGAACAGAAATTTGGACTCCAGAGACACTTGCACATGGTACTGCTTGACATAGTGGTTGCGATGAGCAATTGCTGATGCAGAAGCCGGAGTGAACCATGGATGGGAATGAACCTTCACTTGATAGGTACGTGAGGAAAAATATTATCTTATCTGCTGCTGCTCCGTGCCATGAAACTCAATATTCCCACTTTCTAGTGGAGTCAGCTGGAGAAAGTTTTTGTCCCAGGTCTTTCTCGAACTGGCTAGCCAGGCCTGACATTCAACTGAAGGTGATTTGGGAAGGAATTTGTAATTTGTTCAGAGCGCTGGTAATAACTCACGTGCTCTTCACAAAAGGCCCCATGGGATCTTTCACGTCCCCTAGCTAATGCCAGCAGACTGGGGCACCCGGCTTTATGTCTATCCAAGGAACAGCACACACATTGACGCAACGCCCTGCCTGCCAAACACCAATCCTATGGTTTTATAGTCGGGTGGGGAATGAAATCTAGATGAGACAACCTAAAGGTAGGTAAATGCACTATCTCTCTGCAGCATCCTGTTGGGCTGTCGAATCCATACAAAATAGAAGACATATTTCGAGTTTATATTTTGCATAACAGGTCCTTCTTGTGGTTTCAATTTGGCAGCTTCCATCCCGCACAAATTTTTGGGTCATTCACCTGCATAAGGTTAGTCATTTGGCTCCATTGTATTTAATGTACTGTGTGTGTGTATGTATATATATTGTTACGGTTCTCCGCCGCCCTTCTTCCCCTTACCAAGGGGGGATTAATCCCCTTGTTCTTTCTGGGCTTGGCGGAACCGAGAGACTTGAAACGCCTCTTCCGGGCAAAACGCAAGGTAGGATTTCGGGACCAAGTCTCGCTCGTACCTAAATCCCTGCGCCGCCACGGAAGCAAGGAAGCAAGCCTCGCACGAGCCACGTGTGATCTGGGTACGCCGAGCGGATTGATTACCACGTGGTCCGTGCCGTTTTAGGTAGTGGAACCCGATTCGAGCGGTTCTATTCGTACCACGCTTAGCCAATGAGGAAATCACGAGAACGATCGAATGGAAAAGGAAGAACACAGGTTTAATTATGATTCCCACACGTATATACAATGATCGGTGGACGCAGAGACACAGAGCAGCACTTAGTCAGTCTTATCTTACTTCCCAGACTCAGGCCCGTCACACTCACACGGGGAATTGCAGGCAGGTTGATGTTCCGCCCAGACATGTCGATGTGGTCGTCCAGGAACGGCCCCAGCACGTCCCGCGAAGATGGCAAGCAGGCGGTGGAAGGGTCCTCGTAGCGTGTCTCCCAAACAAAAGGCAGCCGATGAGGTAGGACGGAAAATACGCGTCTCTCAGCGTGGCTGGCGGTTACACAGCCGTTATCACTCGCGTAACTGAATGCACTGTACGCAGCTCAGCTTAAAGCTCAACCGAGCGTCGCTTTATATATGAGCGCGTATTCTGGTTCATGCGCGTTTTTCTTCACTCGCGTATCTCTCAAAGTCCTCTTAGGCTCACCGCGCTGCTGGAACTCAACTCTCAAGTCCTTTGACGCTCTCCACTCGCAAGTCCTCCTTCAGTCCTTTGCTCATCAGCGAGTTCTCTTTCATCAGTCCTTTTACTGCTGCGAGTCCTCTCGGGGGCTTTGCACAACTCTTATATGGATACGCCCCGAACCTCCTCGAATCCTCTCGAACCTTCCAACCACGCCCTGTGACGCAGTGCTGCCGCCACAACCTCTGAGCCCTGATTGGCGGCTCGTGCTTACCGTCAGCTCCTCTTCCGCCCCTCATTCGGCTCCGCCCCGACCCTCTTAGGCCTGCCTCGTGTTCATTCGTCCAAAATGAACCAAAGTCAGCGCAAAGGGGCATGCGGCTAGGGAGGCTGGAGAGTCAGTAGAAGTCGGACCTATTCTCCTTACTCTACTCAACGCAGAACTAACATAGGAAAAGGACTAAACTCACAAATACTAAGAGATAACTACACTATCGCGAGGCTACATGTTGCTTGTGTGACTAACTATGAGGGGGGAAATTTTAACCTTTATTATACTGACTGTACAAAACTCAAAACCGCAACAATATATATATGAATGAATGAATGATCGTTTTAAGGCCATTTTCCGCACTAGAGTGGGGGTTAGCCTTGCGGGCCCCATGACAATCATCATGGTTTCCTTTTTGAGGCAATGTTTTTATGGCCGGATGCCCTTCCTGACGTCAACCCTTTAGTCGCCTCTTACGACGTGTGCAGGGTATATATATATATATATATATATATATATATATATATATATATATATATATATTATATATATTGTTACGGTTGCGGTTTAGATGTTATGATGGGCCGAGCGGATGGTCCAACCGCGACCGTTACAGGATCCCCAATTGGCCCGACTCCCCCAACGTTGACCAGATCGCACCACAGATATTCAATCGGGAAACCTCTAAAGCGACCGAAAGAGAAGGAAAAGAGAAGAAGACAGAGTACGGAGGAAGAACAGATTTATTATACACACACAAGCAAAAAGAAGGAGCGACCAAAATTATTTACAAGCAATGGATGGAAGAAGCAGTCACACAGTGAATCGTTAACTTATACTATTCAATTTACTTAACCCCAGGACAACATTCAAGACAGATGACGTTCACACTTACACGGGGGAAATTGCAGGCAGGATTGGCGGAAGTGGGTTGCTGGAGAGGGAGGCAGGGTCAGGTCCCTGCAACCGGCAGGGCTGGAGGTAGCAGCTCTCAATTCTTCGCGTTTTTGGTGGGAAAACCCTCGGTCGCGTCGACGCTGCTGATGCTGTAGACGTCACGCGCTGGCTCGGTCACACCTGCTCCTCTCCTTCTGGTGGAGCCGTCTCCCTCCTCTCAGCGCGTCTCTTCAAAGCTTGTTTCCTCTCCAAGTATCTCTCCTTTTTGGTTTGGAGCGTCTCTCATCTCACAGCTCACAGCTCACAGCTCACAGCTCACAGCTCATCTCTCATGTCATCTCCTCATGTCATCTGCCGAAGCAGTCCCTTCCAGTCGCTTTTATTACTCCGGGCGGAATCAAGCCGCCGGCTGCGAGGGCACGCCTACCGGGTCGCTAACCGCGGTGCTGGTTGGCTGTTAGGGCTGTCCGATTCCTCCTTTGATCATGACGACGTGCCACGCCTGTGAGTTGGCGGCTCCTACCCCCCTCTTCTCCGAGATGAGCACATGGGCAATGGCGGCTTGCGGGATTGAACACCACTCGCACCGCTTTTGAAAGGAACTTTGGAGAGCGGAGATGATTGGGGAAATTGAAAGGGGCCTACGCTTATTTCGTTTGATACAATGCAGAGTCAATCTAGTGGGAAACACATATTTAGCCTATATAGAATAAGGAAATAAACTATTTAAAAAGATATATCGTGGCCTGTGTGTAAGTTTCATGGAATGAACTAGGAGGACGGCTGCGACCATTATTTACATTACGAGGGTGTTACACACAACAAAACCATACTTTTCACATTCGTTACACTTTCTCCAAAATTGTTACACTTCTCCAAAACTGTTACACTTCTCAAATTCGTTACAATATATATATATATATATATTACTGTGTTCAAAAAGTATCCGACCTTTATTTTTCGTGCGTAAAAAAAAAGAAGCTAGGGAGGCGTTGATTGGTGCACGTATGTAGGCGATCCTAATGCGCAAGCGTGGATTTTTTCCCACCTGCAGAAGCTGTCATTCGACGGCAGACCGCCGATGAGTGAGGACATGTAAGCGAGCGCCGTTGGATTTTCGTTTTTGACAAAATGACGGAAAAACCTGAACAACGCTACTGCATCAAATTTTGTGTAAAGCTTGGCGATTCCCAAGTGCAAACGATCCGCAAGATTCAACACCGTTCATTCCATTATGAAGGAGGATTTGGGCTTCAGGAGAATCTCAGCGAAGTTCATACCAAAGCTGCTAACGATTGAGCAGAAGCAACTCCGTTTGGAGATCGCACAGGACATGCTGGAGACTGTGAACAGTGATCCCAGCTTCCTCAACACAGTGATCACTGGTGATGAGTCCTGGGTTTATGGGTACGACCCAGAAACCAAGTTGCAGTCATCACAATGGAAGCATCCAACATCCCCGAGGCCAAAAAACACAAAATTTGATGCAGTAGCGTTGTTCAAGTTTTTCCGTCATTTTGTCAAAAACGAAAATCCGACGGCGCTCGCTTACATGTCCTCACTCATCGGCGGTCTGCCGTCGAATGACAGCTTCTGCAGGTGGGAAAAAATTCACGCGTGCGCATTAGGATCGCCTACATACATGCACCAATCAACGCCTCCCTAGCTTCTTTTTTTTTACGCACGAAAAATAAAGGTCGGATACTTTTTGAACACACTACGTATATATATATATATATATATATATATATATATATATATATATATATATATATATATATATATATATATATATATATATATATATATATATATATATACATATATATATATATATATATATATATATACATACATACATATATATATATATATATATATATATATATATATATATATATATATATATTGTTGCGGAGATGAGGATTGTATATTTTTTGATTGTGTATTATTATTATTATCGTTTATTCTGCGCCCCCCTACCTCCGGAGCTGTGTAAAGGTGAAAGGGCATCCCATAATTAGTCCACAAGCATACACATCAGCCAAATAATAGAATACCCCTGTTGATAGTTATCTCTTATTCTGTGTTTTAGGGTAAGGCTGTGTCTCCCATTAATTGAAGTACTCCATTGCACCAGTGAAAGAGATAGATTCCCTTCATTCCCACTCCCAACACTTCCATTCCCCCCTTTCCGTCAATTGCAATTCGCATTGCCAACTGCATGTTGGGCGGTTTTCCCTTCATCCGCCATTGACCACGAGGCAGGGTTGGGGAAGCAAGGCGGGTCCCCACCTCGTCAGAGAGGGGAGGAGTGATCCAGCCCCACTCGACCAACCATGAACAAGGGGTTTGGCTTGAGAGGGCGGGGAGAGAACGTTTGGGGGAGGTTCGAAAAGGTTAAGGGGCGGGGCCTATATAACCCACGGCGGGGGTGTTCCCAGGGGAGATGCACTTTGAGTTGGTTGAGAGTCGGTCGTCAAGTGGAGAGTGGTGAAGAGTCAGTCAGTGGAGTCGGTTGCCAGTAGAGGGTCCGTAAAGAGTTGGTCACAAAGAGTTGGTCGTCAAGAAAGAGTCCTGAAGCTTGTGAGGGAAGGAGAGAGAACCCGTCACACCAGAGCTCCACCAAGCGTTCACCTCCACCAAGGCTCCACCAAGCTCCGCGTTGGCTCCACCAAGCGTTCACCTCCACCAAAGCTCCGCCAAGCTCCGCGTTGGCTCCACCAAGCGTTCACCTCCAGCCATCCACCTCCTGCCATTCCTGCAATTCCCCGCGTGAGTCAGTGTCTTTTGTTTGTTCTGTCCTGGGTTAATTAAGACTGTAGGTAAGCTAGTATTTTCCCTGTGTCACCTGCGTCTTATGTGCTTGTAAATAAAAGTGACTGCTCCTTTTTGCTTGTGTGTGTACAATAAATCCAATTACTCTTCTGTCCGTCTTCTCGTTTTATTCCTTTTCCTCTTTGCATTCATCGTTTTTGTCTTTTCCCCTCATTGAGCAGCTGCGGTGCGATCCGGCCAAAGTTCTGGGCGAATCGGGTGAGTCAGGGATCCTGTAACGGTCGCGGCAATACCACCGCTCGGTAAATAACATCTTAATCCGCGATCAGTAACAATTGGTGTCTGGGAGTGAGATTCGGGGCCCGAACCCAATTTTTTTAAAAAAAACATCTAGAAAAAATTTGGTCAAAAATTTGGAGCGGCCGAAATTTGTTTTGTTTTACAAAACCTGAACTTTGAAATCGCGCCATGGCTGGTCAAGGCGACGGGATGCCGGTGGGAGAGATAGACGGGGTAGAATCGACCCAGGACCTCGGGGAAATGTATATGGAGGAGGCGGTTGAGGGAGTATCAGGTGCACAAAATGGCGTGCTCGCGTACGTGGTTGAAGGGTCCCAAAATAGCGGCGCAGTGGAGGGCGAGCCCGCGGTGGCGGCTGGGGACGCTGGGCAAACCGGGTTTGACCTCAGATTATTCTTGACCCAACTGAATGCAACAATGGATAGGATGGGGGGCCAAATGGGGGTAATGGGAAACCAAATGGGGGTAATGGGGAACCGGATGGATGCTCAGGGTGAGCAATTGTGGGTAATGAGGGACGAAGTGAGGGGTACCGGTGAGGCGTTAGACAACGGGATAAAAGAGGTGAAACATGGGTTAATGGGGCGAGAAAATAGGATGGAGGACAAATTGCGGGAGATAGGGGAGCAATCCGCCAGAGAAATTAAACAAATGGGAGAGCAGATAGAGGAGGTAAAAATCGGGTTAGAAAGTAAACTGGATGCTCAGAGGGATGAATTGGGACAGATGAGGGTGGCATCTACAAAAGAGATGGGGGAGATGAAGGAGGAGATACGACGAGGTGTGGGTGAGGAGGTTTCAGGGCTACGCGAGGAGGTAAAGCGAGGTGAGAAGCGTATGGAGAAAGAAGTGAGAAATAATACGGCAAAGTTACAAGGGGGAATAGAAGATCTGACGGAGGAGGTGGAACAGCTGACGGAGGGACAAAAAGAACTAGTGGAGCAGGTTCAAAAGAACACTGCGGTACTAGGAGGGTTAAAGGCGACACAAAAAGAAATTAAAAACGAATTAATAGCGACGCAGAGGCAATGTCAGATGGTACGGGAGGAACTGACAATGAGGGTGGACGAGGTGACAGAGATAATGGAGACAAAGGACCGGCAGGTGAGGATGCACATAGAGACGGTCACGGTAGCCTTAGAGGACGAACTTGAGGAGACGCACCGAGAAATAAAAGAGGTTAAGCAAAAATTAGAGGAAGTGGAAGAAGAGGTGAGTGAAATTAAGAAGGGACGGACAGAAACTAAAAGAGAAATCCAGGAGGAGGTGATGGAATATGTGCAAGGTCGGTGCTCAACTCATGATGTGATGCTCACTAACCGAATAAAGAGTTTGCAGGTGGCAAAGGAGGTGCGGAGACGAGGTACGGAGGTGAGTGGCAATGTACATGATGTAAGGAAAGCTTCAGTCGGCTTGGGGATTGGTTTGGATCCGGGTGTTCGTGAAAGGCCGTTGGTGAAGTGTGCGACAGGTCTGGTGTGCGAAGAAAGAGGTGTGCGAGAATGTCCGACCATGGGGTGTGTGAGGAAAAAGTGCACGCCGAGGAGTGAGTGTGCCGTCAGGAGTGAGTCGGTCGTAGCGCGTGTGCGAGGGGGTACATGGAAGCGCGGTGTGGTGAGTGTTACGGAGGAAGTAACGAGAGAGTGTACACCTGTGGTGAGTGTTACAGAGGATGTAACGAAAGAGTGTGCGCGAGAGGATGCGCGAGAAAGGTGTGTAACGGACAGGTGCATGAGGAAAGAGTGTGCTGTCGAGAGTAAGGGTGAGTGCGCTGTCAAGAGTGGAGGTGAGAGTAGTGAGAGTGACAAGGAGCGTGAGTTGGTTGTGACAGGTGAGCGAGGATGTACACCTGGAATGGAAGGATGCACACCTGGAATGGTAGAGCGTGAGTGGGAATGCACGCTGGAATTGGTAGTGAGGCACGTGGTTGGGTGTGCGAGTGAGAGCACACCTGTGATTGTCACAGAGGAGGTGACCGAGAAAGGGGCGCGAAGAGGTGTGTTGGTGAGGTGTGCGAGCGACGAATGTGTGCCAAGGTGTTCGGTGGTCAGGTGTGTGACCAAGTCGGTGAGCGGAATGAGTGTACCGAGGTGTGTAAGAAGAGGTACGACGAGGAGCATGGAAACGACTGCATGTATGAGCAAGAAAGGGGTAGCGTATGCTTGTAAGCATCCAGGTGAGGCGTCGACGGTAACCGGGTTAGAGGTTAGAACGACTTATAGCCGAATCGGGCCCTCGGTGCGCGTCGGGCAGCTTCGCTTGCCGCGAGGACCAGCGGGGATCCGAACCACGGCGGTTTCGAAAGAACCGCCGTACGCGATCCACGCTGTGCCTCGCTTGGAACGGCCGCGTCCGGGCTCCACTAGGCGGAGCGGGCAGGCCGATAGGAAGGGTCGTCATGGCGACCACTTTCTATTGAGACGTGCCGGCAGGTCGAGATCGGGCAATTGGATGGCTACGCGCCGAGGTGGTGCGTGGGATCTCGGCACGGGTAAGCCCCCGTCCCTGCACCGAATGCGGGACGTATCCAGCCGCTGGCACAAAAGAACCCGCGTTCATTGCTCGGCTGTACGAAGCCGGGCTGTAGACGTGAATTGGCGCACCGAGAGGATGTAATAAGTAGACGGGTGATGAGGATAGTGATTTGATACGAAATTTATAATAGTGGGTAGAATTGGCAGTAAATGGAAAATTTTTGAATTGGTTGGAATTTGGTGTGCCAAATTGATAGTGAGAGACCCCCGCTGTGGTGGGATGGCAACGCTGTCATCCCTCACAGAAGAGTGGGGCAAATGCGCTATAGCTTATGGGGGGTATGGCAGTGAAAACTAGCCCGGGTGAGTTAGGATATTGATCGGGATCTCGCGAAGATGACATTAGGTAACGTTAAGATTAGATAGTGACTGATACCTGTAGTGGGGACGCAGGTAGTTTAGTGTGGTTGATAATGACGTGGGAGCGCAATAGTTTAAAGGGACGACTGGGAAGCGCAAGTTTCAGAGGGGAGTAGTTAGACGAGATGATGCCGTGTGTGTGAGGATCTAACAGGTGTGATTGCACAGGTGTGCAACTGAACAGGTGTGTGGAGCAGTGTATGAGTGAGTGATGGTGATGTGTGTTGTGTTGACCAACTGGTCCAGGAAGAGGAGGAGGGTGCAGGTGGCACCAGGTATGATTGCACAGGTGTGCAACGACAGGTGAATGGAGGACAGGTGTATGGAGTAAATGGTATGGAGTATTGGAATGGATGGTCGTGGAGTGAGTATGGTGGAAATTGTGGAGTGGAGTGGATGGTGCGAAGGTGTGAATGGGGAAGAGTGGACCCCCATCACGGATACCCGGGGCGGGTAGTGTAAGTGTTAGGTAGAGGGTACAGGTAAATTGTGGTTGGATATTGGCATCTGTGGTGCGGGTGAAAGAATGGTCTTTGGATGGGTGCATTAGTGTTGTGGAAATGGCTGGGCGTGTAGCCTGTTAGTGTGTGTAGTTGGTTTGGGCACTCCACCACTGTGAGGATGTCGGCCAGGTGAGGCCGCAGGTGGGCTCTGGGAGCCGGTAGTAGTTGTTGTGGATGGGGCCCGAGGATCCGGAGGACGGACCCGGGTAGCCCAGTGCCAGAGGGCACCAAGGGGTGACAGAGCCAGGAGAGGGCCTTCCCCAGTTAGTTAGGTTAGGGTGAGGAGCTAGGTAAGCTCGGGTGGCAACTGCAGTGGTGGAGGTGTGCAGGTGGGTAGACCTGCTGGGAGAGCTACACGTCGCAGCCCAGAAATTGTGCGAGGGCACCGGGAGATGAATCGGGGGAGTGAGACCCCAAATTGAGAAGCACCACAGTTTGGTCAATGGGAATTGGTTTTTAGAACCCATAGTGTAAGCTGGCCAATGGATTGGCAGGGAGAGACCCCGGGTAGTGTAAAGTGTGTTAATGTCATTTAGAAAGTAGTTAGGATGAAGGATCTCCTCGCACCATCTGCATCCACTCACCTGAGGTGACAGGTACTCCACACCATGCCATGTTTAATTATTTTTACTGTGCAAATGTTTGGATTGTGAGACGCATCATGACGTGGGTGTGAAATTGTGCGTAATTCCATCTCTCCCTCCTTATGAGGATTGATGACGAATTGGGTGATGGCAAATTTTGAAGTAGAGGGATTGTGGCGACGAATTTGGTATAGAGGAAATATGGGGAAGACGTGACAGTAGTGACGAATTTGTAAATGTGTAGATTTTTGTACATATGGGGTAAGGGCAAGGGTAGGGTAGGTGACAGGGGGGTGACGTACGGTAGGGACGAGCTTTCTCACTTCGCCCTCCGTACGCATTTCGCCTTGCATTGCCTTATTAATGTGTACCCTTGTGACCTTACCCCTCGCTCAATTGTCTTTCCCCTTTTGTCTCCCACATGACCTGTGCGCCACTGGGTGCCGAGGGGAGCGTGCGTGGGTCGGCCATTGTGCGCCCGAAATTCCCAGAACCAGCTGTCTGCATCGATGCACCACATTATGGACCACATGCCTGTGGCCGAGCACCACTTATGGACCCCATGGGTTGGGGCATGGCCCCTCTGCTGGAACCGGCCATGAGGGCCCGAAATCTTGCTGGCGGACCTTGGCCACAGGGCACCGATGCCCCACAGGTGAACCACACGTAGTCGGCCCCTGTGGGCCATAAATAAAATAAAAACGGACACGTTAGGTGCATTCTTTTATTGCAAATAGGCCGCCAGCAAGGGAAGATGACAACACCAGGAAAATAATAATAACCAGCAGAGGGAGCCGAAGAGCAAGAGATCACCTGCAGGGTTAGGGGTTGTTTGGTTATTTTTTTATTGTTGAACACTTGAACAGTGATGACTGCACCGATTGGTGCTTGGTGCTTGTATTGGTGCGTTTTTGGGTGCGTTCATGGTGCGTCGATGCAGAGCAGCCTGTCTCCCCCCCAGAAAGAACAATCACAGGTCCTGGGTTAGTTTTGTAAATAAAAATAGCGTCATTGTAAATAATGCTTCCCACCGTCAGTGTGTAGTTTGAAGACCATTCCGCAATTCGGTTAACTGTGGGCGTAAGTCTGTTAGGCAGGGTGCAATGGAGCAGCGGGACACATTTATTTATGTTTTAAAACTGTCGCACTCAGGGTCAGGTTAAAAGTAGAGGGAACTACACCTACGTGTCACACTAAAAGTAAAAGTTGTAGGCCCGGGACGTGCCTAAGAGGAGTGCAGTGTTGCGGAGATGAGGATTGTATATTTTTTGATTGTGTATTATTATTATTATTGTTTATTCTGCGCCCCCCTACCTCCGGAGCTGTGTAAAGGTGAAAGGGCATCCCATAATTAGTCCACAAGCATACACATCAGCCAAATAATAGAATACCCCTGTTGATAGTTATCTCTTATTCTGTGTTTTAGGGTAAGGCTGTGTCTCCCATTAATTGAAGTACTCCATTGCACCAGTGAAAGAGATAGATTCCCTTCATTCCCACTCCCAACACTTCCATTCCCCCCTTTCCGTCAATTGCAATTCCCATTGCCAACTGCATGTTGGGCGGTTTTCCCTTCATCCGCCATTGACCACGAGGCAGGGTTGGGGAAGCAAGGTGGGTCCCCACCTAGTCAGAGAGGGGAGGAGTGATCCAGCCCCACTCGACCAACCATGAACAAGGGGTTTGGCTTGAGAGGGCGGGGAGAGAACGTTTGGGGGAGGTTCGAAAAGGTTAAGGGGCGGGGCCTATATAACCCACGGCGGGGGTGTTCCCAGGGGAGATGCACTTTGAGTTGGTTGAGAGTCGGTCGTCAAGTGGAGAGTGGTGAAGAGTCAGTCAGTGGAGTCGGTTGTCAGTAGAGGGTCCGTAAAGAGTTGGTCACAAAGAGTTGGTCGTCAAGAAAGAGTCCTGAAGCTTGTGAGGGAAGGAGAGAGAACCCGTCACACCAGAGCTCCACCAAGCGTTCACCTCCACCAAGGCTCCACCAAGCTCCGCGTTGGCTCCACCAAAGCTCCGCCAAGCTCCGCGTTGGCTCCACCAAGCGTTCACCTCCAGCCATCCACCTCCTGCCATTCCTGCAATTCCCCGCGTGAGTCAGTGTCTTTTGTTTGTTCTGTCCTGGGTTAATTAAGACTGTAGGTAAGCTAGTATTTTCCCTGTGTCACCTGCGTCTTATGTGCTTGTAAATAAAAGTGACTGCTCCTTTTTGCTTGTGTGTGTACAATAAATCCAATTACTCTTCTGTCCGTCTTCTCGTTTTATTCCTTTTCCTCTTTGCATTCGTCGTTTTTGTCTTTTCCCCTCATTGAGCAGCTGCGGTGCGATCCGGCCAAAGTTCTGGGTGAATCGGGTGAGTCAGGGATCCTGTAACGGTCGCGGCAATACCACCGCTCGGTAAATAACATCTTAATCCGCGATCAGTAACAATATATATATATATATATATATATATATATATATATATATATATATATATATATATATATATATATATATATATATATATATATATATATATATATATATATATATAAGCAAGTGTTTGTATGTATGCATGTCCATGCTATTCCCATTGGTTGGACATCTGGCCTGACACCACCCACAATTTTTGTCAGACTACATCCCAGTGCAATTGGAAGTGTCGATGTATTCTACATGCACATAAGCAGTAGGCACGCATTTTGCTTCACATGTACATAACCCTGGTTTTTTTTGTTTTTTTTGAGAGCGATCGTGGCGGTCTGTTGTCTATACACCAGCCAAATAAAGGGATTATGTGTTACGGAATCCCCCCCTTACCTCTGGTCTCGGTAGACCTCCGAACCCCGAGAGGGTCCCCAGCAGAAAGATGTGTTATCCTTGGTTGAAATCCAGCAAATAATGAAACCCTCAATGGAACCAGCAAATGAAACAGTCAAATCAATAATGCAACCACACCAGGTTATAAACAAACAATAATATATTATAAATCACACACAAAGAGCCATACCACACTGGGGGCAATCACCCCTACTTTCAAATCTTACGATATCCTTATCAAGCCCCTTAACCCCAAACTCACGGCACCTCCCCAATGTCTCTGCACCCCTCCAAGGCGAAGTCCC
Organism: Myxine glutinosa; assembly: GCF_964187855.1. Lineage (NCBI taxonomy): Eukaryota > Metazoa > Chordata > Myxini > Myxiniformes > Myxinidae > Myxine > Myxine glutinosa. Next base: position 86,680,840 of record NC_136269.1, read on the forward strand.
AATGTCTCTGTGCGCTCCCGCGATCGGGGTCGTCAAGGTCGTCAAACCTGTTCACTGCAGGTTGCTCGTGTGGCGAAGATGGCGGACGGCTTTCACACCAACCCGGGCTTTGAGGCCCGGATCCTCCGGAACCTCAATGAGAATACCCGACGACACAGGCTCCACGCACTCCAGTGATATTTCTTATCGCCCGAACTTCCCTTCAAGGACGCAAAGTTCACTCGCACTGTACCTCGAATGCTCGGTCCGGAGCTTCAACGACAACGTCTGTTTCACGATCTCCTACTGCCCCTCTCTTCTTCGCTCCACCTCTTCCGGTCACGATCTGGATTTCCGGCCACATTTTACCAGGAGCGCTTTTAAATCTTTTAACTATAATAACCCTTTCCCTTCAACCACAATCACCAGAATACTTCGAACCAACAACAATAATCATAACAACAATCATTAGGGCCGAATCCGTAACATATGTCAGAAGAACATGTTGCACGCTTGGACCAAGATCCCCGCAGGGCAGGTACACTGCTAGTAACTGCAATTGAAATTGGGCTCGGGTATTTTGCCACAGGGTGGCAGCGATGCTGGTCCTTCGAGCCTGGTCCATGACAACACTGCTTGCACTCGGACCAGGGTGCATGGGTTGTGGATATGGCTCAGTGTTACGGATTCGTCACTTCCATTGTGGTGGTTTGCATCCACTGTAAATACTTCTGATTCCATATGCTATTATTGCTTTCAAAAGGTTTATTGTCCATGAGGTGTTTTCAAAAGGTAAAAAAGTTAATGTTAAAAGAAACAGGAAACCGGATGATGAGGAGAAAAATGGCGGAGCGAATGAGTCGGACAAGAAAGCCGAGTCGCGCCGAGTTCTGTAGTGAACGTTGGCGAGTAAGAGTCACTAGCGAACTTTCGGGTTTCCGGGAAAGGGATTCCTGTGACCGAGTTGTCATCGCTGTGACCGATCAACCTGCGTGTCAGGTTTTGCGATCGATTCAGGAGAGAATCATCGCCGTGCTGTTGTGCCACGAGACCGGGCCGTCGGCCATTTTGACTCACGCAGGACTTGTGCTTCGCTCGCGGTTTCGTCTCTTCTCGACCATTTTCACCGCATCCAGACGTTGATCTGGGATGTGTGTGAGACGTGGCTTTTTGAAGGTTAATTCGTCCATACCCGAGGGTGTGATCTCTCAGTCGCCTGTGGGGCGCCTTTGGATATCCTAGTCACCTTGAGGGCGCCTTTGTACAGCTGTGGCTGTGTGACTGTATTTGCCATCCGAACGGGATTCTGGTCTGATCGGACATCGTTCTGTCGATCGCTGGAGCGAATCACCTTTGGGCTTGAAGCCGGGAATAAGAGACATTGGGGATGTTCGGGTTTCACTCACTTGGAGCACAGTGAGTTCTATATTACCAAAACTGATGGTACCATCATAGGACATGGATTGTACTATTGAATACTATTATTGTTGTACTGTTATTCTTGTGTGATCTTAATACAATATTTGTTTGTGAGTAACAATTGGGGTGGCTTCTCCATTGATCTTTGACATACAGAATAACACATTTTTCTGCCGTGACTCCTCTCGGGGCTCGGAGGTACATCGTGACCAGGGGGTCGGGGAGGAGCACGTAACACTCAGGCACGATGGGCCAGATTGCCTCCATGTGGTATCCAAGTTTCCTTGTGGAGTAGAATAATATAATCAAAGTAACGTCTGAAATAAACTTTTACATATCAATTCAATCAAGTTGCAAACTCTACATCATGTCAACACTCATTTTAAGTAAGATGGTTAATCCTTTCGATTCAAATTCTGAAAACAATAATTACTCCCACCAGGGAGTAATGCATTCGATCGTGTCCGTCCGTGTGTGTGTGTGTGTGTGTGTGTGTGTGTGTGTGTGTGTGTGTGTGTGTTTTTGTGTATGTGTGTGTTTGTGAACAAGATATCTGGAAAAGTTCTGAATGGATTTGAATGAAAGTTGGTGGGATGTTTGCCCTTGGGATAAGGAAGAATTGATTAGTTTTTGGTGAAGCTCAGGATATTATTCCGGATCCAGGAATTTTTTACCATTGGAAGATAGGGCTCATTTTTTTTTTGACATTATCTTCTATATACTGTATATTTAACATTATGATATGAAAATAGTTTTCATATTTGTTGTAAATGTAGTTTAAACTCGTGGTTATGCGTTAAAGCGGTGTATTTTTTTTTAGCAGCGTCGTCTTCAATGTTCATTTTTTTTTTTCTAATAAAAATATATTCTGTCATTTTAAAACCACCAAAGTGTGTATTAGGTTTCCCGTTTCATAAAATGTATCGTTTGATACGTATAATGCTTTAAAAGTTTTTTGTTTTTTTTTAAGTCAGAAGAGATATCAACATTTACCTCAGCGAATGTCAATCGCGGTGTCAGTATTTGATGAACTTACAAAGACTTAGGTGACTTATAAGTTTGACCAGCATGTGCAAGGGATTCTTCCCAGAAGAATGAGTGGTCGCATTAGCTTGTACGACTTAAAATGAGCGAGTTTTGTTTTCACGTTTGGGCCAGTTTTACATGTTGTATCCCTAAGGAATGAAACGAACGTTTTTCCTGGCTTACAATTTTATTTGAAGTCACACATGCCTCAAAATACACTCACTTGTATAGAATTGAACGCTGAATCCGAAAATGTCGGGCAAAGGGGGGGGGGGGGGCATTAAGCTCCAGGGGGCATTAGGCTCCAGGGGGCATTAGGCTCCACTACATTGTAAATGCATTTTATAATAACTTCCTGTACAAGAAAAACTCATTCTGATTGGTTCTTGCGTCACTTGAGAACATGGCTGGTGTATCTTGAATAAAATATAATGCATTTACAATGTAGTGGAGCCTAATGCCCCCCCCCCCCCCCCTTTGCCCTAAGTGAAATTGCCTTGTTTTTTTTAACATTATCTTCTATATATTCTAAATATATGTCTGTGCAGTGTCTATCTTGTGTTGTCTTGTCTTGTGTTGTCACTGAACTACTCCCTCAAACTTGTGTGAAATCGTACTATTCCAACTTGACCCACGGCGGGAGTATGCGTTCTACTGAGTGGCGTTATACTTATAGTCAACTCATAAAATGCTGGATTTACTGGTTAGTAGCACAGAAATTATTTTTTGTCATCGGTTTTTCTCCACCAATTAGAAGCGAGCTTTCATACGTTACCCAGGGTATTGTATATTGTAAGAAACGTAATGATTCGTTATTTGGTTTGACGTCAGCTTAAACTCATGTGCCCGACCTGTGGCTGGACGTGCTTTATGGGTTAAAGTTAAACGAACCTTGTGAGGACATGAGACATTTACATTGATAACTCTGCTCGATCTGAGGTTAAAAAAAAAAAAAAAAAAAAAAAAAAAAAAAAAAAAAGCCATATAAACCGTGCTCGTGTAATAAACCTCCGTTCAATCACAGTACGAAATCAACACGAAGTGAAAAAAAAAAGGAAACGAATACATTACAATACAATGTACAGTACTTACAATATTTGATTATCGCGATATTGACCGGAGCTGTGCAGGTAATTCGGACGGACGAGATTTCCGCCATTGCAGATGTTCCACAGAGTGACCAGGAAAAAAAAAACCGCACGGATGCCGATTTTCTTCAGTGTATAGATCCTTCATCACCTCAAACCACCTCACATCACGCGATGTCGAACCATCCTTCGGATTCGCTTAAATTCATTCCTTATTCATTCACGTTAAAAATTAGTGAATTCATAATTTCTTCGTGTAGTCGTTCACCGTGCTCGGGTTCTCAGATCTACGTGGATCTATGTACTCTTACTCTTTATAATTTCAAAGCGTTTGGAATTATTTTATTAGTATACGTTTGCAGGTGTATTATATTAAAATTAGCGGTTATTTCGCGTTTCAATGTGTTTTTTTGTATTTGTCTCGTCAACTTATCGCATACACAAAGCAGAATATTTACTGGACAATGATGATACAGGCAGGGAGGAAACGACAGCCGAGCTAACCAATACTCCTTAGGTTTGTTGTGGTCTGGGATGTGTTCCATGAGCAAGCAGCTTGCGATTGCTTTCCAAGTCAGTTGTTCTATATACGAAGCAAGCGATTAAGAGAGGTGCTTCATTATGTTAGTCAATATGGCCGCCGTAGTCTGATTCAAAAACGATATAACCTACAACCAATTAAATGTTCAGAAGCATACCCCTGTTATATATACACATGATATTGAAACGTGCATTTCATACTTTCATTTTTACTCAACTTTCCATCCTGATTCTTCAAAAATATAAAGACATGCACCCCACCCCCGAGGATTTATATTCGAGAAGCTTCTCCATGAGCCTGGACTTTATATATAATCCTCTTTTTTATTTGAATAGCTGGCTTTCGCAAGTAAATGTAACATCCCCACCACTCCTTTTTCCTCCATTCAATTTGACCCCTGGAAGGCACCAACAAAAAAGGAATATGTACCCACACGTCCAGACAAATGTTTAACTGCTTCAGTCTGGATTTGGGGCTGTACCAAGATATTTTTTGTGCAAGTCACACTTGTCTGGATTGGTTCAAATTTAAGCGCATGGTGTTGCGGTTAAGATCAAAACCCTGCACTCGAGTTAAAAACAAGAAACCTTGCGGAAAAATCATACTTTGACCCACACTGAACATTTTAGTAGATAAGGACCCAAATCAACTTGAGTGCCTGCTGGTGGCCAGGGGAGTAACAAATATATTGTTACGGATCGTGGTTTAGATGTTATGATGGGCCGAGCGGATGGTCCACCGCAACCTAACAGTTCCCCCGATTCTTCCCCAACTCACCCGATTCACCTCGAACGTTGGCCAAATCGCGCTACGCTAAATCAATGATGGAAAGGACACAACGACTGGGATAAATGAAACGACGCAAGGGGTACAGTTCTCAAGACCTCCGGAGGAGGATATAATTAGTGGTGGAGAAAAGGGGTAGATTACAAGGTAGAGTGAGGTAAAAGACACAGAAGGGATAGGCACTTAGATACAATCTTATCTATCCCAGACAGACCACAGACAAACGGAACAAGGCTGACTTACACAGGGATTGATGGCAGGGAAGGACAGGTAGGTTGATAGCACAAGGTGCACCTTGGCTCGGGGACAGGATCAAGCACGGTCCAAAAGATGCAGGGAGGCCTCACAGCGCTCGGAGGTGGCGTCTTTCTTTTCCCAAGCTCAGCGCGCATCCGACGTCACCTCCCTCTTCCTGCGCATGCTCAGCGGGGAGTCACACGCCCTCGGCTGGTTGGCTCCGCCCCAGATGGGACCGGTCCGCCGCTCCCATTGGGTGCGGGGGTTACCGGGCTCCGCCCTTGACGAGGAGCTGACGGGGAGCCCCTAGTTGGTAACCCCGTCGAGCACATGTTTGATGGCGGCTCGTGGGGAAGGCCTCGTGCCTCCCAACACCCCCTACCCCCAAGCCGGAGTGAGGACGCGCACTCCCCGCGCCCGCCGCTGCTGTTGTTGTTGTTGTTGTTGTTGCTGAACCATGAGGAAGAGCTGCGGGGAGGTATTGGGAGGTCCTAAACTTCCTAACGGTGCCATACAATCACATTCTGGTGCAACGAAGAGTCAGAATTAATGGAAACGAGTCCTTAACTGACATAGACTAAGAATAACTAGCAAGATGTCCTATAGTTGTCTACGTGAGATGCGGTGGACCTGGGTGCGACATTTAATGGGGGAAATAGGGGGAGGTCGGGTCTACAGAGTGTTGTTTACAGAAAATGGGACTAGGGAATGGGGGATTGGGGATAGTTGGGAAGTATTGAGGAAATAGGGGAATATTTACAAGCGGATATGGATGGATGCAAATCCCATATCCGCAACATTGCACCCTTCTCTACCTCGGGGCGTCCCGACCCGATAAATTTTTACCTACTTTAGTGTGGCACTCAGATGTAGTTCCCTCTACTATTAACTCAACCCTGAGTGCGACAGTTTTACAGATGTTCACAAATGAGTAAATATGTCCCCCTGCGACGTTGCACCCTTCTCCTAACAGAAACACACCCACAGGATAACCGAATCGCGGAAAGCATCCTCAAACTAAACATACAGCCGGTAGGGAGCATCATTTACACAAGACTACACTGATATTTACACGACGATCCAGGACCTGTTCTTTGAGGAACACATGCAGATGTTATGCATAGAGAGAGCACGCATGCCAGCATCGATACACCAACCCACGAGTGCCCTGTGGCCCTACGGCCTTTAATAATGTGCAGAGCACCCCATCCAAGCACCAAAAGCACCACCCCATTATGTACAGTCAGCACCATCCGGTGCACCAATAAAGTGTTCAATAAAAAAAAAGGCACAATCAAGTGTCCATGGTCACCGGTGGTGTCGCAGCCGGCCGATGTTCTGCCGCTGGTCTTGCCTTCTTGGAGTGCACTTTGCCTTCTGGCTTCTTTAGAAATAAAGAAAGGCGCCAACCGCGTCCATTTCTAAATTGTGGCCGTCAGGGGGGCCAACTAAAAGTGGTTCACCTGTATGGCATAGGTGCCACGTTGACCCAGAGGTCCATCACCGGGTGGTGCTTGCCCGCAAAAGAACTGCGGTCCATGGTGGGCGGCCACAAAAATTGCGGTCCATATGGTGTATCGATCCAGGCAGCAAGCAGCGGAAGTACAGGCCCACAACTGCGGAGCCAGCACCTCTCTCTCCTCTCTCTCTGCCCCAAAGCCAGATCCTCGGAGGTGGGAGACAAAAGAAGACAAGTGAGTAAGGTGGTAAGGGCGCAAAAGTGCACGCAATTCAAGGTAATGCACACTGGGGGCACATGGGAACCAGGTGAGACAGGTACGTTCCTACCGTACGCCCCCCCCCCCCCCACCAGGTAACCTACATTGCCCCTCCCTTACCCCTTACTGTATCCACAAAACACAACACTACCCATAAACATCTACTTTACACATCAACAAACGTCCCTACTGTCTTCCCCGTTCCTCCCATAAACCAAATTCGTCTTCTCTCCCTCCTAACCAATCAAATTTGCCATTTCCAACTCTCATCAAAATTTGCCATCACCAATTCATCATCAGTCCCTCCTAAGGAGGGAGAGATGGAATTACCCCAATGTCTCATCCACGTCGTGATGCGTCTCACAAATCCACACAGCAATTCTCCCTTACTGCAACACAGAACAAAGGAACACAGGTGTGGAGTCATCATCACCACCTCAGGTAAGTGGCTGCGTATGGTGTGACAGGTTCATCAATCCTAACTATTTCCTAAATGACTTTAACAACTTTACATTACCCGGGGTCTTTCCCTGCCAATCCATTGGCCAACTTACACTATGGGTTCTAAAAACCAACTCCCATTGACCAAACTGTGGTGCTTCTCAAGTTGGGGTCTCACTCCCCCGATTCATCACTCGGTGCCCCCGCACAATTTCGCTGGCTGGGTCGTGTGACGCTCCCAGCTGGTCCGCCCACCTGCACACCTCCACCACTGTTGTTGCCTACCGAGCTCACCTGCTCCTCACCCTAACCTAACTAACTGGGGAAGGCCCTCTCGCACTCTCACCCCCTCAGTGCCCTCTCTGGCACGGGCTGCCCGATCCACACCCGGGATCCTCAGGCACCCACTGACACTAACGGCTCCCAGAGCCCACCTGCGGCCTCACCTGGCCGACATCTAACAGTGGCGGAGTGCCCAACCATTCACACTCATACTAACAGGCCACACGACCAGCCAATTTCACCACACCAATGCACCCATCCACAATACCATTCTACAACCGCACCACAAATGCCAATATCCAACCAAAATTTACCTATACCCTCTACCTAACACTTACACTACCCGCCCCGGGTACTCGTGAAAGGGGTCCACTCTTCCCCCATCCACACCTTCGCACCATGCACACCACTCCGTACCACTTACTCCAACTCTCTCCACACCACTCATTCCAATACTCCATGTATTCCACACACCTGTACTTGCACACCTGTGCTCTCATACTTGGTGCCGCCTGCACCCTTCTCTCCCCCAAGCGCATTCGCGCTGATCCACAACACTCACTACTCATACACTGCTCCACACACCTGTTCAGTTGCACACCTGTGCAATCACACCTGTTCAATCACACCTGTTCAATCCTCAAACACACGGCATCATCTCATCTAACTACTCCCCTCTGAAACTTGCGCTTCCCAGTCACCCCTTTAAACTATTGCGCTCCCTCGTCATTATCATCCACTCTAATCTACCTGCGTCCCCTCTACAGGTATCCTTGTCACTAACTAACCTTAACGTTACCTAATGTCATCTTCGCTAGATCCCTACACACAATATCCTAACCCACCCGGGCTAGTTTCCACTGCCATACACCCCATAAACTATAGCGCATTTGCCCCATTCATGGGAAGGGTGGCAGGGATGCCACCCTTACCCACCGTCATACGGCGCGAGTGGGACCTTGTGGGACCACCTCGTATGTGAGTCGTTGCGCGCCTGCCGGACCCCGTGCGTCGACCCTTGCGGGGTCAGCGCGGGGCCGAACCGGCCGGGCCCCCACAGTACATTACCCCCAAGGGGCTCCCGTGCCTCCCCTGTCCCTCTAAAAACTACCCCTGTTGGTGTCGATGCATGGGTCACACTTCCGCAACCCGCTACCCATTCCATACCACCACAACCTTGCTCACTCACACCTCGCACCTCTCCCATCACCGGACCCTCTCGCTCGCACCCTCGTTCCATACCCTCCGGACCAGCCATACACCTCACTCTTGGCCTCTCACGAACATCCGGGTCCATCTCGACCCCCAAGCTTATTAAATCACCTGGCGCATCATACGCACGACCATATTGGTCACCACTTACACCGGGTCCTCTTTCTCTTCGCTTCTCCTCCATCACCTGCGAATCCCTCATCCGGTTAATGAGCACATCATCACGATCCGAACACAGACTTTGGACCAATTCTTTTACTTCCTCCTTTATCTCTTTCTTATCCTCTCTCCGTCGCTTCTTAATTTCGCTCACCCCTTCTTCCACTTCTTCTAATTTCTGCTTCATCTCCTTCATCTCCTCGTGCACCCCCTTAAATTCTTCCTCTAACTCCACCTTATTTTTTTCTATGTGCTCCCGCACCTCCCGCTCTTTAACCTCCATCACCTCTACCACCTTGTTCATTTTCCTCGTCAGGTCCTCATGTACCGTCTGACACTCTTTTTTAATTACCCCTACATCCTTTTTCATCTCCTTCTGTGTCGATTTTAAACCCTCTATTACCGCTGTGTTCTTCTTTACCTGGTCCCCCAACTCCTTTTGTCCCACTGTCAGTTGTTCTACTCCCAGCGTCAACTCCTCTATACCACCTTGCAATTTTACAGTCCCCTTTCTCACCTCCTTCTCCATGCGCTCCTTACAGTGCCTCACCTCCTCGCGCACTCCTCCGACCTCCTCACTCACACCTCTTCTGATCTCTTCTCCCATCACTTGCATCTCCTGCCCAGATGCCACCCTCATCTGCTCCATTTCCTCCCTGTGAGCATCCAATTTAGTTTCTACCCCCATTCTGACCCCCTCTATCTGCTGCCCCATTTTTTAAACTTCCCTTTCCGCTTGGTCCCTCATGTCCCTCAATTTGCCTTCCATACTGTTTTCTAACCCCTCTAACCCCTTTTTCATCCCTTCCATTTGATTCTCTTGAGCGGCCATTCTGTTTTCTACCCCCATTAACCCATGTTTCACCCCTTCTATCCCATTGTCTAACCCCTCTAATTTCTTGTCTAATCCCTCACCGGTACCCCTCGCTTCATCCCTCATTACCCCCAATTGCTCACTCTGAGCATCCATCCGGTTCCCCATTCTTAAAATTTGGTTTCTCATCCCCCTGTTCTCTTCCCTCTCCTCATCCGCCTTGACCATGAAGGCCTGCATCTGCTGCATGAATAGGCCCCAGTTCATTGGTGCTGCGGCCGCTGCTACGGTCACGGACGCGGCAAAATTTGGTGCCGCTACACCCACGTGCGCGAGGACGCCATTTTGCGCGCCTGAAGCCTCGTGCGCGAGGACGGCCATTTTGCGAACCTGCCGCCCTCACTGCTTCGCTCTCCTCTTGTCCCTCAATTTGGTCCTGGATCGACCCTGCCTCACTCTCCTCTACCGGAACCCAGCCGTCTTGATCTGCCATAGCGCGACTTTCAAAATTCGGGTTTTTTTTTTTTGTAAAACAAAACAATTTCCAATTGCTTGTAATTTTGAGCGCGTTAAGCGCGCTTCGGGCCTCGTATCTCACTCCTCGACACCAATTGTTACGGATCGCGGTTTAGATGTTATGATGGGCCGAGCGGATGGTCCACCGCGACCTAACAGTTCCCCCGATTCTTCCCCAACTCACCCGATTCACCTCGAACGTTGGCCAAATCGCGCTACGCTAAATCAATGATGGAAAGGACACAACGACTGGGATAAATGAAACGACGCAAGGGGTACAGTTCTCAAGACCTCCGGAGGAGGATATAATTAGTGGTGGAGAAAAGGGGTAGATTACAAGGTAGAGTGAGGTAAAAGACACAGAAGAGATAGGCACTTAGATACAATCTTATCTATCCCAGACAGACCACAGACAAACGGAGCAAGGCTGACTTACACAGGGATTGATGGCAGGGAAGGACAGGTAGGTTGATAGCACAAGGTGCACCTTGGCTCGGGGACAGGATCAAGCACGGTCCAAAAGATGCAGGGAGGCCTCACAGCGCTCGGAGGTGGCGTCTTTCTTTTCCCAAGCTCAGCGCGCATCTGACGTCACCTCCCTCTTCCTGCGCATGCTCAGCGGGGAGTCACACGCCCTCGGCTGGTTGGCTCCGCCCCAGATGGGACCGGTCCGCCGCTCCCATTGGGTGCGGGGGTTACCGGGCTCCGCCCTTGACGAGGAGCTGACGGGGAGCCCCTAGTTGGTAACCCCGTCGAACACATGTTTGATGGCGGCTCGTGGGGAAGGCCTCGTGCCCTCCCAACACCCCCTACCCCCAAGCCGGAGTGAGGACGCGCACTCCCCGCGCCCGCCGCTGCTGTTGTTGTTGTTGTTGTTGTTGTTGTTGTTGTTGCTGAACCGTGAGGAAGAGCTGCGGGGAGGTATTGGGAGGTCCTAAACTTCCTAACGGTGCCATACAATCACATTCTGGTGCAACGAAGAGTCAGAATTAATGGAAACGAGTCCTTAACTGACATAGACTAAGAATAACTAGCAAGATGTCCTATAGTTGTCTACGTGAGATGCGGTGGACCTGGGTGCGACATTTAATGGGGGAAATAGGGGGAGGTCGGGTCTACAGAGTGTTGTTTACAGAAAATGGGACTAGGGAATGGGGGATTGGGGATAGTTGGGAAGTATTGAGGAAATAGGGGAATATTTACAAGCGGATATGGATGGATGCAAATCCCATATCCGCAACAATATTGTTGTGGATCTTCAAAGTCCGTTCCCATTACAAAGGTGAGATTAAACCCCTTTTTCTCCTTGGGTCTTCGAAACCGTGAGACCGAGTCGCCACTTCCGGGCAAATGGGGAAAAGGGTTTCGGGACAAATTCACACGTACCTTTGGTACCCACGCCGCAGCGGAAGCGGGGATCGAGCCTCGCACGAACCACGCTTAATTGAGTATGCCCGAGCGGAATGCGTATCACGTGACTCGTGCTATTACTTTTCTATTAGAACCCGATGAGAGCGATTCTTATTCGTACATCGTACCATGCGAAGTCAATGATGGAAAAAGACAGGACGGTCGAATCAGAAGAAAGAACAGGGTTTATTTACACTATTTACAAGGATTGGTAGAAGGAAAGGGACACAGGGCAGAACTTAGTCAATCTTATACTTATACCCAGACAATGGGCCCACTTACACACATGGGGAGATGGAGGAAGGATGTTCGCGTGCCAAACGCGCCTGCTTCGGTCGCTCCAGGAACAGCTCACCCAGTGTGGCCCTCTGGCGGTCACGGCACATATCCCGGGGAAGGCAGGCAGGAGGGAAATCGCGTGTCTGTGGCCCGGAGCGCGGGAGTTCACTCTTTACAGCGCGCGATTAATACTGCGAGGAGCGCGGGGAGCAGGGCAAAGTTCGTATACAACGAGGTGATTCAGTTCATGGGCGATACGACTCAATACGAGGCAATGCTGATACGAGGCAATCCTGAGCTCATCTGACTCATCTGCTTTGGACCTCAACTCATCTGGGGGGCTCGGGGCAGGGTTATATGGCCCCGCCCTAGCCCGACTCGAATGTTCCAAACCCCGCCTCTTGCCGCAGTGGTAAGCCTCTCCCCTCGAGCCCTGATTGGCGGTTCGTGCTTACCGATGGCTCCTACTCCTCCTGCCCCGCCTTCCTTCGGCCTCGGTCGACTTGTTCAGGCCTGCCGCGTGGTATTTCAGCGCCAATACCAAACCAAAGCGCCATAAGGACACCTAATTTTCACTGGCCTACTCAACGCAAAACTAACACAGGAAAGGACTACGCTTACATTTACGAAGAAATAACTGAACTTAAGCGAGGCTACATGTTGTGGTGTAACTAACTAAGAGGGGAAATTAACCTTTATTCCAAAACCGCAACAATATATTTATACAAGTCAGGAGACGACGATGGTTCACGAGCAAGCGGTATTCAATGACAAAGGACGGACTATAACCGAAACAGGCCCGGAAATGTCAAAACGAAGGTTACTGACCTTGAAATGAGATAGAAAAAAATGTATAATCAGTTATGAGGTTAGTTAGCTACACAACACCGAAAATTCGGTGAAAAATGAGATGAAAAAAAAAATGAAAAAATAAAAATGAAAAAAAAATAAAAAATGAAACATTGAGCTCCGTGGGGCTGGACACATGACATTGGCCTAACCAAATATCGAAACCCCTGTCGGATTCCACCAAACCCCTCAGAGAAGATATAGCTTGAAATCGATTACCCCCTAAAAAGACATCTTTTTCGGGCGTGGCTCCGCCCACAATGGGCGCAATACGCCCAATCTGGGCAGGACACAACTAGATCATGATATGAACCTCCCACCCAAGTTTCATCAAGATCGGATGATATCATCGGGTAGTTATGCTGCGGACAGACAGACAGACAGACAGACAGACACACACACACACACACACACACACACACACACACACACACACGCAGACGCACACACATGACGAATATAGTGGTCACTTGATAACTCGTGAACCAATATATGATTGTGTTACGTTGTGGGGGTAGGGATACTTTAGTCCAGGTCACAGAGTTCTACAAATAAACAAGAGTGAGCAGTTCCTATACCGCTAACGTTACGATCGTGTGCGCACATGAGGGCATGTCCGCCATTACCAAAGAGGGCAAAAATTGCTCGGATAACCCGAATGTACATGCATTGGCGTACGAGTTTGAATGTAAACAATACGTAAAACTGTCACTCGTGAACGAAACTGTACCTAGCTTTATCTTCGCCAAATTATGGAAATAAATAAGAAAAAAGAATTTCCCACAAATGCATTTGATAAAAGAGTGTATTTTCTTACCTTAAATTGACAATTTAGGGCTGAATGCCGATGTACAGCTTTGAACAGAAGTCATTTGTATCGGCGATATACACAGTTATAATGCAGTGAGTTAAGCTTTAACTTCATAAGCTAATACAGTCTATTCCAGGCAACAATCCGGGGTAACACTATAACAATCATTCTAAAATGTGTTACGGATTCGGCACTTATTATTATTATTGCTGTTATTATTATTATTGTGGGTTCTAATTATTATGGGTATTGTTGTTTAAGGGAAATGGTTATTGTGGTTAAAAGGTTAAAAGCGCTCATGGTAAAAATGAGACAGGAAATCGGATCGTGACCCGGAAGAAAAAAGGCGTGGAAGAAGAAGAAGGCAGAGGACAGTGAAAGACTTGCCTTGAAGCTCTGTACGGAGCGTGGTTGAGCGCGAATGTTGCGAGTGGACTTTGAGTCCTTGAAAGGAAGTTCGAGCGATAGGTGATATCGCCGGAGTATCGTGGAGCCTGCGTAGACGGGCATCAGCATTGAGATTCCGGAGAATCCTTGCCTAGAAGCTCTGGCTCGAGTGAGGGCCGTCCGCCATTTCGCCCCGCGCGCTACCTTCATCGGAAAAGGTTTTGGTCGCATCGGCTGGGCTTATCCTCCGGTGGTTTGCCGGGGACAGCTGTACAATAAAGCGGCGTCTAAAGATTGCACTGCGGTTCGCTGATTGAACGGTGCAGGTGCACGCCTGGATCGCATCTTTGGGAGTTGCCTTTCGACCGCGAGTTTGCTGGGTGTTGGACCACGTGACTTCTGTGTCACTTCGACCGTCTACGCCTCGGTTGCTCTTGATTGGACATTGTTCCAACGATCGCCGGAGCGCATCAACTTCGCCTTGGAGGGTTATAGAGACATTGAGGAGGGCTCGGTTCCGTTTCCTGGGAGGGCCGTGAGTTTGGGGTTAAGTTACCATCTTAAGATATTGCTTGTATTGTATTGTATTTATGGTATGGTATTGTATTATTCCCGTGTGATTTTTAATACATTCTTTTGGTTGATACCCATTGGTGTGGTTTCGATCTTGATTTTGACACGGAGTAATATATTATTTTACTGCCGTGATTCCTGCCGGGGTTCGGAGGTATACCGAGACCAGGAGGTCGGGGAGGAACACGTAACAAATGGAAACAAAATCAGTTCAAGGGCTGGTTCAAATGTCTAATGAAGTATGCAATCCAACAATGTACAGCATAATGATCCCTCAACTCTGAACTTGAGTTAGTGTGAAAAGTCCGTCGTGAGATTTTTTTATTTTTTTTGTACACAAGAACGAGGCTTGTGAAAGAGCTAACATTAATCACACAAAAAGTCAAACCGACACATAAAACACAAAATAAGGGGAGCGGTAGACAAGATGGAGAGAGAGGGGGAAGGACACAAACACAACATTTGAGAGCAGGGACATCGAGAGAACTGTGGGAGGGAGAGGGCTTGGAGGGAGGTGGGAGAGGTGTAAAACATATGGACACTGCAAGGACTTCCAGGAAAGAAGTTGGAATTTCAAAAAAAGTGTATCTGGGGTGAATTAGCAGGGGTAGAAAAGATCAAGGTTTTGGATGGGGGAAGATAAGTGATGGTGGTGAACAGCTGTTTTAAAGACCTGGAGGGAGGAGGGGGATTGAAGAGAGTGGGGGAGTTTGTTCCAGAGGCGGGAGAAAAGGGGAATGAAAGAGTGAAGGTGAGCAGAGAGCCGAGATTTTGGCAGTTTAACCATAAGAGGGTTGCTGGCAGATCTTGTGCGACCTGTCGGAATATTGGGGGGGACAGAGCACAGAGAGAGCTGGGGGAGCAAGGCCAGAGAGGAGTCAGTAGAAGACAGAAAGACCCCCAACCTGCCTGCGGTGAGTGAGTGAAACTAAGGCCCTTGGAGTTAGCTTCATCGCAGGAGATTCCAATGATTCTGAAAGCTTTGGTTTCAACAGCGTGAAGCTGAGCTAGGTGTGAGGCAGGGTGCTGTGTTGGGGTTTTGAGAACCCTGCACTGTGTAAAGTGTTGTAAATATACCCCTTTGTAAATAATTATTTGTGTAAATACCTCCATTCATTGTCAAGATCAAAGGCTGTCCCCTCGTTAGTCCACATCGCAACACGTAGCGAACTATAGGCCCTCTTCATAGTTATTTCATTATTATGTGTTTCAGGTAAGGCTGTGTTTCCAATAGTTTGACTCTACATTGCATTAATCAAATAAGATAGGCCCCATTCGATCCATTTGCTCCCACTCTCCACATTGTGGTACGTCGTTGGCAGCAGCCAAAACTCCATTGCGCACGAGGCCAAGAACAGGAAAAAGGGGGAGGAGCCGCCGGATCACGGGCGTGGCATCAACTCATCATCAAAGGTGGAGTCAGCCAGCCCGAACCAGCCAACCAGCACCGCGGTGAGCGACCCGGTAGGCGTGCCCTCGCAGCCCGCGGCTTGATACGGCCAGGAGTAATAAAAGGAACTGCGAGGGACTGCTTCGAGAGAGGAGTAAGAGGGCAGATGACCGCAGCATCGAAGCACGGAGAGGTATGCAGGAGGGAAGTGCCCAGCTACTGAACCAGACGAGTGATTGCATCATCCCCCCCCCCCCCCCCCCCACGTGAACGAGACGCGAAGCTGCCAGCCGCTTTTCGCCGCTGAACCGGAGCGTGGACGTTCGAGCGGGACCTCGACGTCGTGCCACCGGCCCCGGACCTTCCTGCCTGCCGGCTCCTTGGACCGTGTCCTTCTTCCATCCATTTCCGACCATTGCAATTTCCCTTTGTCATGTAAGTCCGTGGTCTGTCCTTTGTGTTGTCTGGGGTTCCATAATTAACTGTTTAAGACTTGCCCTGTGTATCTGCTTTCTCTTCTGAAAATTACTTTCGTTTCTCTTTCTTTGGTTTTGTGTAAATAATTAATAAATACCTGTTCCTTCTTACCTTTGGTTTCATTCTCCCCCGATCGCTTTAGTCTTTTCTCCCTATTGAATATCTGCTGCACGATTTCGGCAGAACCGCTCATGAATCGGGTTAGTCTATTGCTAACGGCTCGAACCTCGGATTGCTAAACCGCTCGGCAATTACCATCTTGTCCGGGATTCGAGCGGGGCCATCCACCTGCTTTGTGGAGGGATTGGCGGAGGTGTCCGGGAATCCCTTGACCAATCACCTTTGCCAATCCCACCCCACAAAGGAGTGGGATAGTTCCAGGAACGGAAACGGCCAGCTTAACAAGACAAGGGGATTAACCCCCCCTTGCTAAGGGGAGTGCCGTACTCCGGTTCCGTAACAATATATATTGTTACGGTACGCGGTTAAGGATGTTGTTTGCCGAGCGAAGGCTCCGCGACCGAACAGTTGTTCCCCGACTCACCCGATTCCACCCAGACGTTGGTCGTATCGCGCCACAGCTATTCAATCAGGGAAAAGACAAAGACGACGGATGTGAAGAAAAGGAATAAGAAGACGAGAAAAGGGTTGAAAATACTACTAAATTTATTTACTATTTACAGGCTCAAAATAACCAAGGAGAAGGAAAGATAAGAAAATAATATACAGAAGCTTTTAGAGACACAGGGATAATACTAGCTTCTACAGACTTAATTACCTACCCAGGACAGAACAAACAAAGACGACTCACACGGGGAATGATGATAGGAATTGGCTGGAAGGAGAGGATGGCTTGGAGCTGTATTGTGCAGCACGATCGGCGCGTTTAGCAGCCGCCGTTCTTTCGCGGCCCTGCTCAAAACCGCCGTCCAGGCCCCAAGCGGCTGTTGGGTGTTGTTGCTGCTGTGGCCGCCGCTGCTTTTCCAGGACTCGTCTGACTCGTCTGGTCCAAACCCTCAACTCAACAACACTCTTGCACGTCTCCCTGTCCAACCACTCTTTCTCTCTTGGTCCAACCACTCTTTCTCTTTCTTGGTCCAACCACTCTTTCTCTTTCTTGGTCCAACCACTCTTTCTCTCTCTTGGTCCACTCACTCCTCACCACCGACCACACCACGCTTCTTGCGCGCGCGCCTTTATAGCGCCTCCGGCGATCAAGCCGCCGGCCTTCAGGACACGCCCATCGGTGTGCTCACCTCGGCCCTGGTTGGTCACGCGACCCTCTGGCTCCGCCCTTGATGACGACGGGCGGGCACGCCCCTCTTCCCCGACCCGAGCACATGTTCAATGGTGGTTTTGGAGGGGATGTAATTGGCAATCGAGGCTTGGCAATGACGAAAGGGGATGTGAAAGGAAATGGAGATTTTGGGGATGGGAATGAAAGGGGATCTATTCTCTTTCACTGGTGCAATGGAGTACTTCAATTAATGGGAGACACAGCCTTACTCTAAAACACAGAATAAGATATAACTATCGAACAGGGGTATTCTATTATTGGCTGACGTGTATGCTTGTGGACTAATTATGGGATGCCCTTTTACCTTCACACAGCTCCGGAGGCAGGAGGCGCAGAATAAACAATAATAATAATAATAAAGCACACAATCAAAAAAATACAGTCCTCATATCCGCAACAATATATATATATATATATATTGTTGCGGATATGAGGACTGTATTTTTTTTTTGATTGTGTGGATTATTGTTGTTATTATTCTGCGCCTCCTGCCTCCGGAGCTGTGTAAAGGTCAAAGGGCGTCCCATAATTAGTCCATAAAGCATCCACACCACAGCCAATCATAGAATACCCCTGTTCAATAGTTATATCTTATTATGTGTTTTAGGGTAAGGCTGTGTCTCCCATTAATTGAAATACTCCATTGCACCAGTGAAAGAGATAGATTCCCTTCATTCCCACTCCCAAAACTTCCATTCCCCCTTTTCGTCAATTGCCATTCGCATTGCCAACTGCATTTTGGGTGGTTTTCTCTTCATCCGCCATTGACCACGAGGCAGGGTTGGGGAAGAAAGGCGGGTCCCCACCTCGTCATAGAGGGGAGGAGTGAGTCAGCCCCACTCAACCAACCACGAACAAGGGGTTGGACTTGGAGCGGGTGTGGAGAGAAACATCGAGGAGGTTCGCGAAGGTTGAGGGGCGGGGCCTATATAACCCGCAGGCAGGGCGTTTCCCGAGCGGCAGACAAGAGAGATGAGCTTTGACGGAGAAACTGCGAGAGAAGTCCAGGGTTGAACTGCAGCTCGAGCCACCGAAACTGCACTCACTGCAGCTCGAGCCACTGAAACTGCATTTGCTGCAGCTGGAGCCACCGAAACTGCAGCCACAGCAGCGTGAGGCCTGGACGGCAGTTTGGAGCAGGGCCGCGAAGGAGCGGCGGCTGCCCACGAGTCGATCAGCTGCAGAACTAGTTGGACCTCCCTATCCCGCCAGCCATCCACCAGCCACCCACCTGCCATCCCTATCATCATTCCCCGTGTAAGTGTGCTCGTAGTCTGTCTTTTGTCTTGTCCCTGGGTAGTAACAATAAGTCTGTATAAGCTAGTATTTTCACTGTGTCACCTGCGTCTCATGTGCTTGTAAATAAACGTGACTGCTGTCTTTTTGCTTCTGTGTGTGAATAGTAAATAAATTTAGTAGTATTTCCAAACCTTTCTTTGCCTTCGTTTGCCTCTTTGCATTCGGTCGCTTTCGAGTTTTCCCGATTGAATAGCGGTGGCGCGATCCGGCCAAAGTTTGGGGCAAATCGGGTATTAGTCGGGGAATAACTGTTCGGTCGCGGTAATACCAACCGCTCGGTAAATAACATCTTTAACCGCGTCCGCAACAATTGGTGTCAGGAGTGGGATACGGACCCGAAGCGCGCTTAACGCGCTCAAAATTACAAGCTGCTGGAAATTTGTGTTGTTTTACAAAAACCCGAATTTTGAAATCTCGCCATGGCTGGTCAAGGCGATCGGATGCCGGTGGGTGAGCTAGAGGAGGGGTTAGGAGTAACCCAGGACCAGAGGGACGAAGTAGAGGAGAACATTGGCAATGTGGTTGAGGGAGTATCAGATGCACAAAATGGCGTCCTCGCGCACGTGGGTGTAGCGGCACCAAATCTAGCCGCGCCCGTGACCGTAGCAGCGCCGCTGGTGGATTCGGACCTTTTTATGATGATACAAATGAGGGCCCTTATGGACAGGCTAGAGGCAAAAATGGATGCTCATGGTGAGCGAATGGGACAAATGGGGAACCGGATGGATGCTCAGAGTGAGCAAATGAGGGCTAACAGTGAGCGGTTGGGAAACCAAATTGAAGCAATAACGAACGGAATGAGGGCCGATATGGAGCGAATCGGCAAGATTGGGGACAGAATGGGTGACCGCATGCAAAAATGTGGGGAGACCATGGATCGCATGGTGGGCGAAAGGGTCCCAGGGGTGCACGAGGAGGTAACGCGGGTCGAGAAGCGCTGGTTGAACGAAGTTGAGAAAAGCACGGGTACAATGACGGGGGTAGAAATCGCGACCCGGGGTTTGGAAAAGCCGGCGACCGATGAGGTAGAGGGAATTTTATTAAAACCAACGGTCGTCGAGGGGAACAAAGAAAAAGTGGAAGTGGGCATTGAAATTGAAGAGATGACGGAGGTAGCCCGGGAATTGCAGGGAGAAATGGAATATGTACAAAGTCCCTGCTCACATCATGATGATGTACTCGCTAATCCAAATGGAAGTTTGCAGGTTCGCGTGGAGAAAAGGATCCCCCAGGTGAGTCGTGCTGTATATTGTGCGGGTAGATTTTGCAGGAGGATGTTTGGCGACAAAAGAATTGTCGCGCGATTGGGATCGATATGGCACCCGGGCGTTGGTGAAGGGTCCCGTGTGAGTGGAAATGGCACGCGTGGGAGGAAAAAGTGTGCGTCGGCGAGTGGGTGTGTTATAAAGTGTGGGAGTGAAACCTAGTGCGAGCGAGAATGCACGTCGGGGTGTACGGAGTGTACGTGCGAGGGTGAGAGTGACCCGGAGAGTGAGTTGGTGGTGGAGCGGGTGCGAGAATGCATGCTTGGAATGGTTGAGGGTGTGCGAGGAAGCACACCTGAGTTGGTCATGGCGCGAGTGTGGGAGAGCCCATCTGAGCGCATGAGTGGGTGGATGCCAGAATGCACGCCCATGGTGAGTGTTACGGAGGACGTAACGGAGGAGAGGTGTGGACCGAGGTGTGCGCAAGAGTGTGCGCGAGAGGTGTGGAGTGTAACAGGGAGAGCGTTGGTGGAATGTACGGACGGCGTTGGAACGCCGGGTTTTGGGAGTGTGAAAGGGGTAGCGTATGCGTGTGAGCATGCAGGTGAAGCATCGACGGTAACCGGGTTAGCGGTTAGGGCGACGGATAGCCGATGCGAGCACTCGGGGCGCGGTGTGATTTGTTGGATGCAGGGCCCGGCGCGGATCGAAGCTGCGTCATTTCTCTTCGAAGCGTCGTTGCCGATTCGGGCTTGGCCCCGCCCCGCACGGTCGAGTCCGGGCCTTGTCGGGCCAGGTGACCGGTCCGGTTCAAGGGCGAGTGGGAGGAAGCGGAACGGTGACCCCTCGTGGGGACGGGGTTCCGACCGGGGGAGATTGAGCCATCGGGCCCGGGACCGCAAGGTGCCGCGCCGAGATGGTGCGTGGAATCTCGGCCCGACCAAACCACCTCCCTTGAACCGAAAGCCGGACGGATTCAACCTGCAGGTGACCAAACCACCCGAATTCATTGCTCGGCTTTGCGAAGCCGAGTTTAATGATGTCATGACGCACTGAGGCTAGGATATAGCGGACTGTGATGATGGTGATAGTGATAGTGATAGTGATTTGATCCGAAATTTAGAAAAGTGAATAGAATTGGCAGTAATTGGAAAATTTTTGATTGGTTGAAATTTGGTGAGCAAAATTGATAGTGGGACCTCCCCGATGTGGTGGGATGGGCAATCCACCATCCCCCACAGAAGGGGGGGGGGGGCAAAGGAGCACTAGATTATGGGGTTTATGGCAGTGAAAACTAGCCCGGGTGGGTTAGGATATTGTGTGTAGGGACCTAGAAGATGACGTTAGGTAACGTTAAGGTTAGTTAGTGACAATGACACCTGTAGTGGGGACGCAGGTAGATTAGAGTGGATGATAATGACGTGGTATGTGCTTAGTTTAAAGGGAAGACGGGGAGCACTAAGTTAGCAGGGCAACAGGTAGATGAGATGATGCCGTGTGAGTGTTGGAGGTGTATAGAAGTGTATTGTGAAAAGTGTGTGAGGAACAGGTGTGATTGCACAGGTGTGCAACTGAACAGGTGAATGGAGCAGTGTTTGAGTGATAGTAGTGGTGATGTGTATTGTGATGACCAAATGGTCCAGAAAGAGAAGGAGGGTGCAGGTGGCACCAGGTGTGAGTGCACAGGTGTGCAACAACAGGTATGAGGAACAGGTGTATGGAAGACATGGAGTGTGGAATATATGGAGTTTTGGAATGGATGGTCGTGGAGTGAGTATGGTGGAAATTGTGGAGTGGAGTGGATGGTGCGAAGGTGTGAATGGGGGAAGGATGGACCCCCCATCACGGATACCCGGGGCGGGTAGTGTAAGTGTTAGGTAGAGGGTACAGGTAAATTGTGGTTGGATATTGGCATCTGTGGTGCGGGTGGAAGAATGGTGATTGGATGGGTGCATTAGTGTTGTGGAAATGGCTGGGCGTGTAGCCTGTTAGTGTGTGTAGTTGGTTTGGGCACTCCACCACTGTGAGGATGTCGGCCAGGTGAGGCCGCAGGTGGGCTCTAGGAGCCGGTAGTTGTTGTGGATGGGGCCTGAGGATCCGGAGGACGGACCCGGGTAGCCCAGTGCCAGAGGGCACCGAGTGGGGTGACAGAGCCAGGAGGGGCCTTCCCCAGTTAGTTAGGTTAGGGTGAGGAGCTAGGTAAGCTCGGGTGGCAACTGCAGTGGTGGAGGTGTGCAGGTGGGTAGACCTGCTGGGAGAGCTACACGTCGCAGCCCAGAAATTGTGCAAGGGCACCGGGAGATGAATCGGGGGAGTGAGACCCCAAATTGAGAAGCACCACAGTTGGTCAATGGGAATTGGTTTTTAGAACCCAAAGTGTAAGTGGCCAATGGATTGGCAGGGCAAGACCCCGGGTAGTGTAAAGTGTGTTAAAGTCATTTAGAGGATAGTTAGGATGAAGTCTCCTCGCACCATCTGCATCCACTCACCTGAGGTGACAGGTACTCCACACCATGCCATGTTTTGATTATTTTTTATGATGCAAATGTTTGGATTGTGAGACGCATCATGACGTGGGTGTGACATTGTGCTTTGTGTTCCATCTCTTCCTCCTTATGAGGATTGATGATGAATTGATGATGGCAAATTTTGAAGTAGAGGGATTGTGGAGACGAATTTGGTATTGAGGAAATATGGGGAAGACGTGACGGTAGCGACGGATTGTAAAGGTGTAGATTTTTGTACATATGGGGTAAGGGCAAGGGTAGTGGAGGTGACAGGGGGGTGACGTACGGTAGGGACGAGTTTTCTCACTTCGCCCTCCATAGGCATTTCGCCTTGCATTGCCTTATTGATGTGTACCCTTGTGACCTTACCCCTCGCTCATTTGTCTCTTTTGTCTCCCACATGACCTGTGCGCCATTGGGCGCCGAGGGGAGCGTGCGTGGGTCGGCCATTGTGCGCCCGAAATTCCCAGAACCAGCTGTCTGCATCGATGCACCACATTATGGACCACATGCCTGTGGCCGAGCACCACTGATGGACCCCATGGGTTGGGGCATGGCCCCTCTGCTGGAACCGGCCATGAGGGCCCGAAATCTTGCTGGCGGACCTTGGCCACAGGGCACCGATGCCCCACAGGTGAACCACACTAGTCGGCCCTGTGGGCCATAAATAAAGAAAATAAAAAGGACACATTGGGCACACTGTATTGCAAATAGGCCGCCAGTAAGAAAATGAAAGAAAGACAACAACTGGAAGACAATAATAATAACCAGCAGAGGGAGCCGAAGAGCAAGAGACCACCTGCAGGGTTAGGGGTTGTTGATTTATTTTTTGTTGTTGAACATTGATGAACAGTGATGACTGCACCGATTGGTGCTTGGGGGTGTATTGGTGCGTTTTTGGGTGCTTTCATGGTGCATTGATGCAGAGCAGACTGTCTCCCCCCCAGAAAGAACAATTACAGGTCCTGGGTTAGTCTTGTAAATAAAAGCAGAGTCATTGTAAATAATGCTCCCCACCGTCAGTGTGTAGATTGAAGACCATTCCGCAATTCGGTTAACTGTGGGCGTAAGTCTGTTAGGCAGGGTGCAATGGAGCAGCGGGACACATTTATTTATGTTTTAAAAACTGTCGCACTCAGGGTCAGGTTAAAAGTAGAGGGAACTACACCTACGTGTCACACTAAATAAAAGTTGTAGGCCCGGGACGTGCCTAAGAGGAGGAGGGTGCAGTGTTGCGGATATGAGGACTGTATTTTTTTTTTGATTGTGTGGATTATTGTTATTATTATTCTGCGCCTCCTGCCTCCAGAGCTGTGTAAAGGTCAAAGGGCGTCCCATAATTAGTCCATAAAGCATCCACACCACAGCCAATCATAGAATACCCCTGTTCAATAGTTATATCTTATTATGTGTTTTAGGGTAAGGCTGTGTCTCCCATTAATTGAAATACTCCATTGCACCAGTGAAAGAGATAGATTCCCTTCATTCCCACTCCCAAAACTTCCATTCCCCCTTTTCGTCAATTGCCATTCGCATTGCCAACTGCATTTTGGGCGGTTTTCTCTTCATCCGCCATTGACCACGAGGCAGGGGGAAGAAAGGCGGGTCCCCACCTCGTCATAGAGGGGAGGAGTGAGTCAGCCCCACTCAACCAACCACGAACAAGGGGTTGGACTTGGAGAGGGTGTGGAGAGAAACATCGAGGAGGTTCGCGAAGGTTGAGGGGCGGGGCCTATATAACCCGCAGGCAGGGCGTTTCCCGAGCGGCAGACAAGAGAGATGAGCTTTGACGGAGAAACTGCGAGAGAAGTCCAGGGTTGAACTGCAGCTCGAGCCACCGAAACTGCACTCACTGCAGCTCGAGCCACCGAAACTGCACTTGCTGCAGCTCGAGCCACTGAAACTGCATTTGCTGCAGCTGGAGCCACCGAAACTGCAGCCACAGCAGCGTGAGGCCTGGACGGCAGTTTGGAGCAGGGCCGCGAAGGAGTGGCGGCTGCCCACGAGTCGATCAGCTGCAGAACTAGTTGGACCTCCCTATCCCGCCAGCCATCCACCAGCCACCCACCTGCCATCCCTATCATCATTCCCCGTGTAAGTGTGCTCGTAGTCTGTCTATTGTCTTGTCCCCTGGGTAGTAACAATAAGTCTGTATAAGCTAGTATTTTCACTGTGTCACCTGCGTCTCATGTGCTTGTAAATAAACGTGACTGCTGTCTTTTTGCTTATGTGTGTGAATAGTAAATAAATTTAGTAGTATTTCCAAACCTTTCTTTGCCTTCGTTTTCCTCTTTGCATTCGGTCGCTTTAGAGTTTTCCCGATTGAATAGCGGTGGCGCGATCCGGCCAAAGTTTGGGGCAAATCGGGTATTAGTCGGGGAATAACTGTTCGGTCGCGGTAATACCAACCGCTCGGTAAATAACATCTTTAACCGCGTCCGCAACAATATATATATATATATATATATATATATATATATATATATATATATATATATATATATATATATATATATATATATATATATATTGTTGCGGTTTTAGAACCCACAGTTTCTTGTAAATATCCCATAATTAAAAGGTTAAAGGTTGCACCCCATAGTTAGACCACAAGCAACACGTAGGCCACCATAGGACTTCAGTTATTTCATTAGTATGTGTATTAGATAAGGCCGTGTTTCCAATAGTTGAATCTGCGTTGTGTCAATCAAATAAGAAGTAGGCCCATTCCATTCATTTTGAAAGCCTCCCTCTCCAAGCGACGCCATTACGCGCCCTCCAGTCTGCCCATGGCCCTCCCAATTTGCTCCGCACCTTTGTTAGCAGCGTTCGCTGCCTTGAGCTGGAGCTCGCTCAAACGCCGCCATAAGCCACAAGGTTAGGCCCGAGGAAGGGGGCGGAACGCCAGGAAGAAGGTGTGGCCACGTCAACTCACCATCAGGGCGTGGCCGGTAAGTGATGCCCAGCCAACCAGGGCTGAGGTAGGATCGCCGACAGGCGTGGCTTTGGGGTTCGCGGAGTGATCGCTTGGTGAGTTATAAAAGCGAACGCAAAGCCATTTTACAGGACTGCGCGTAGGATTGTCGTGATTGGAAGGATCGACTTATGAGATATACGGCGCGCTTGATGAGAACTTATTACTGATGGGAGAGAGCGCATTTGACTTACTGGGAGAACGCGCGTTCCATTGAAAGGACTCGTGCAGTGACGCTGATGAAAGGAGGACCTTATCAAAGGAGTACATTGGAGAGGAGGCGTTTGGCGCCTTTTTATAGTGCACATATTACGTACGCAGCATACCAGCTTCCCCCCGTTATATAAATTGTCCGGTCGCGTTCCAACTACACGCGGAGCTGCCTGCCGGGTTTCGCCCGCTGGACCTGAGCCTGGACCCCATCTCCGGACCTTCCATCCACCATCTACAATCCCCGTGTGAGTGTGTACGTTTGTCCTGGGTATTAAGAATAAGACTGTTTTAAGGCTGCCCTGTGTTCTGCTTTTTCCTCTTCCTATCCTGTACATTCTTTCGTTTCCTCTTCTCCTTGTACATTTGTAATAAACCAATCTTTGTTCTTCCTATTTTCTGGTTTCCTCTTGTCCGATCACATCCATCTTTTCTCTCATTGGGTAAACGTGGCACGATTAGGAACCACTCAGAATCGGGTTTAGTCCCTGTTAACGGCCCGAATCGCGGCTCGCTTCGCTCGGCGTGTCCACTAACGCCGTGGTTCGGGCAGGAGTTATTTCCTTGCTTTACGGCCGGTGGTAGTACTTTGGTAATTGGACTAAGACTCGACCAACAACCCTACTTACCACCGACCAGAAGGAACGTTATAACCCCCAGGACTCGGGTCGGCCAGATAACAAGACAAGGGGATTAACCCCCCCTTGATAAGGGGAGAGCCGACGTCTGAGATCCGTAACAATATATATATATATTGTCGCGTGACTACCCTTGGTGAACACCTTAAGGTAGCACGGATGACCAAACGAGTTGTTACTCCGAGGCGTTCAATCAAATGGCAGATAATACGCATGGGGGAGCAAGAGGGAGAATGGAAATCGTTCGGACTTAGGGATTATTTGTTTAATAATCGCTCTATGATGTCTTCGCCTGTGTAGCTATGTAAAATGTAATATTACATGATCCCTGACCCGATTTGTTTGTGGGTGTAGGGAGGTATTTTAGGCCCCCACAAAAAATGTGGGGGGAAAAACAAAATTTGATTTCTTCAAAATGCCAACAGGATTAGAACAGCACTGAGCAACACCAGGTACACCTGCTAGTTCCTGAAACATGAAACACCCCGCAACCAGTGCCTACAGAAAACAGACTTTTTGGAATTCCATCTGCACTTTCCATCCAATCATCCTGTAACTTTGTTAAAAAATATTTTCCAGAGGTAGGCGTTCCAATGTTGAAAGTTTCATGTCAATCGCGCAAGCGGTTGTGGAGAAAACGAATTTAAAAGTGAACAAAGGTGAAAACGTGAGGGTGGAAGAAAAAAAAGTGGGGGTGGAAGAAAAAAGTGAGTGTGGAAGAAAAAAAAGTGAGGATGGAAGAAAAAAAAGTAGGGTGAAGAAAAAAGTGTGTGTGGAAGAAAAAAGTGAGGATGGAAGAAAAAAGTGAGGATGGAAGAAAAAAAATAGGGTGAAGAAAAAAGTGTGTGTGGAAGAAAAAAGTGAGAATGGAAGAAAAAAGTGAGGATGGAAGAAAAAAAAATAGGGTGGAAGAAAAAAGTGAGTGTGGAAGGAAAAAAGTGAGGGTGGAAGAAAAAAGTGAGGGTGGAAGAAAAAAGTGAGTGGAGAAGAAAAAAGTGAAGGTAGAAGAACTGAAAATGTGAGTGTGGAAGAAAAAAAGTGAGGATGGAAGAAAAAAGTGAGGATGGAAGAAAAAAGTGAGGGTGGAAGAAAAAAGTGAGGGTGGAAGAACAAAGTGAGGTGGAAGAAAAAAAGTGAGGGCTTTAGCCGATGTTGCACAACATGGTCAAGGATGGTTGTGAACACCGATTACAAGTAAATAATTCATGTACATGTTACATGTGTATAAATTAAGTCTTTATTACCCTCGCCAGAGGAGAGGGTATTGCATTTGAATCCGTTTATTTGTTTGTCCGCACAGACTAAATATGATTTTCTCTGCAACCGTTGGTCCAATTGACAGGAAATTTTCACCATAGGTGCAACTCCACCTGTATAATTTTTAATGATGATTATGACGTCATAGGTCACGTGGTTCGGTCGCAATCTTGGAAAAATCAAAAAAACTTTGCACCTCTATATCTCGGAAAGCGCTGAATAGAAAAATTGAGACGTGGCTCATTGTAAAGAACTCTCCATGGGGAATAAAATATGTTAATGATGATGTCACAGGTGCCTCCATTATGACGTCATAATTCGACAAGTACAAAACTTCGTCCTATCAAGATTAAATTTCTTGAGCACCACGTCGGCATAAACTGGTGGAGAAAAAATAATAATATAATGATGACGTCATCGGTCACGTGGTTCGGCCGCCATCCTGGAAAAAACGAAAAACTTTGCACCTCTATATCTCTGAAAGTCCTGAATAGAAAAAATTGAGACGGCTCATTGTAAAGAACTCTCCATGGGGAATAAAATATGTTAATGATGTCATAGGTGCCTCCATTATGACGTCATAATTCGACAAGTACAAAACTTCATCCGATAAAGATGAAATTTCTTGAGCATAATCTAGGAATAAATTAGTTTAGAAAAAATAATAATGACGTCATCAGTCACGTGGTTCGGCCGCCATATTTGTTTTAACACAAAAGCCTTAAAAACCACTGAAAATACATCCTGGCGAGGGGTTGCAATCTCTGCTCTTTTTCTTGTTACCCTCTCCTGAGGAGGACTTTGCAGAGAAAATCATATTTATTCTGTGTGGACAAACAGACTCAAATGCAATACCCTCTCCTCAGGCTAGGATAACAATGTTGGAGCTGGGTACAAATATGTTGGTGAAAATCTTCTCCAGTTGTGCGAGTTCAATCAAAAGATTGTAGATATGAGCATACACAATCTAGATGCGTGCTCTGGAATTGAGAACAACTTTAGGTAAAGAACCAAGGAGCTGGCACAAGTCATGTAGAAATAAAATTTATATGAAAAAAAAAAAAAATGAAGGCTCAGTTGAGGCGAAATCTGTGAAAACTAGGAGATCTTGCTCTGATCACAAGGAGGCCGATGAAAACAATGATGTGTGCATCTTGCTGGACTTCACATGACATCGACATTTGACGTTGATGTGAAAGTGCGAACGTATCCAGCATAACTTTGATACAAAATTACAAACTGCAGGAGATATGGTGGCAATAGATACTGAATACCACATGAAAATTTTAGAAAAGTTTTAGAACTGTGCACAGCCATTAGAGAGGGAAATTGTGCATAGCACATGTGAAGGTTCTTTGCATGGTCTAGCGGATGATGAGTTGGTCTCACACAGAAACCTTCCTGGATTCACATGAAGCAAGACCAGTGTTCAGTATGGCACATCCAAGACCATCTAACCATCTAAGTTGAAGGTGCTTGGTATGAGTACAGCAAAGCTGCACACTACAAGACTAAACAATCATTATTGTTTAGTCTTGTAGTGTTTAACAGTTTAACAAGTTTAACAACCATTATTGGCAGATATTATCTGCCACCAGCAGAGTACCCACCCTATGGGCGATCTTGGTCGAAACATGCAACATGTTCTGCTGATACATACCTTTATTTGGGCGGTTTATTGGATAAATGACAGCTCCCTGACTCCCTCTCCCCCCAAAAAAAACCAATCCAGATTAAGTGTACTGTACTGTAAAGGGTAGGAACTTGTAATACCCTCTCCCACCTAGAGGGGGCACTACACAATACACATTTACATGGAGAATTTGCAACCATTTTTTTTTTTGTATACAAGATCGAGGCTCGTGGAAGAGCTAACATCAATCACCAAAAAAAAAAATAACGGACACACAAAATATTACCCCCAACCAACCCCCCTCTCCCCTCCCCCCCCCCACTCTCCCCAAAACGATTGGCAAAGATAAAATCACCCAGATACATTAACTTGGATCATGCTGATCCTATGCAGCAAGTCTGGATGTAATCAGGCCAGAACTGCAAGAGGAGTTGCACAATAAACAAACAAACAAACAAACACACAAGTGCACAAACACCAGCCTGTGAATTCCAGTAAGGATTCCAGATATGAGAGCTCTCAATAAAGGAAGGGAGGTACTTCTGGCATTTCATAAAGACATTGGAGCAGAGACATTGGGGAAGATATATAAGATACAGATATAGAGACATTAGGGAAGGTTCTTTCCACTCACTTGGAACACTGTGAGTTACCTTATGCATGCTAGCTGATGGAATAGAGAGTGGACTCTTAATTGTCATTTGTGGTAATGTTATTCCTGTGTGATTTATAATATATTATTGGTTTGTTCATAACCATTGGTGTGGTTTCCTTATTGATTTCGACACGGAATAATATATTTTTCTGCCGTGGCTCCTCCCGGGGTTCGGAGGTATACCGAGACCAGGAGGTCGGGGAGGAACACGTAACACTTGTGGAGTAAGTTTTATTTGCACTCATTTGTGTAATGAAATTGTACCTAAGTTGAACCCAGGTGTTATGCTCTCTCCAACCACTGAGAGGCGTCTATAAGAACTCGGACGACCATCGCTCCGGATCATTCCTGTGACATATAATCTGTGACAGCGTAGACTCAAATGGTGCGTATATTTAGATGAACCAGGCTTGCTTGCACTGATTGTCAATTGCTGGACTTCTCCTTCATTATATAATCCTGATATATTGCATGATCGTATTTTTACAGGTGGTACCAGAGATCGAATTTGCATTAAACCTATCATTGGGACAATGTTGTGGATTTGACTTCTTACAACAATTAATGCAAATTCTTGTCTTCGTCTTGAACGAGAACGGGACACGAACGAGACCGACATGACTCATAAGATGATCCAAGTGCCGATCTTCGGAGCAGACCCTCAGGCGGCGGACGCAGCCACCGAACTGACACATTGGCTGAAAATCTTGGATAACCAGTTCAAGGCTCAGGCGCCCGTCTCCGAAGAAACAAAACTCGAAGTGCTGCAATCAAAGGTGCACCATACCGTGTACATGGCAATTGAACAATGTGAGACGTTCGATGCAGCTGTGGCTGAGCTGAAGCGTATTTACATAAAAAAACGAAGCGTGGTCTATGCACGACATTTGCTCGCGATTCGACGACAACAGCCCACGGAGACTTTGGATCAATTTGCTCAAGACCTCTGACGCCTACTGAAGGAGAGTACCCCTGAGGTACGCACTCATGAACAAGTCTGTGATGACCTTGTTCGCGATTCTTTCGTCGCCGGTCTTAGGTCCCCAGTCGTCAGACAGAGACTACTTCAAGAAGCCTATTTGACACTAGCCGAAGCACTCCGGCTATCCCACGTGTACACCGAAGCACGGAAACAATCCGACATGTATGAACGCCCATACGTCACTGCGGGGACATCTCAACAGACTCGACCGGAAAGAGCTACCGCCGAGGTCGTGGATGCAGCCTCGAAACCTCCGCCGGAATCGGAGACCCCGGCCACTCCCGAGGATCCCGATCCGGGCTCGACGGTGGCCGCTGCAGCTGGACCCAAGCCCGGAAGTAACGCTACGTGCTATTTCTGCGGGAATCGGAATCATCCCAGGTGTGTTTGCCCTGCTAAAGATGTGAAGTGTCATTTGTGCTCAAAGACGGGACATTTTGCAAAAGTTTGCCGAGCTTCGCGGGACAAACGAGCCCGCTCGACGATGAATGTGCTTATCTCCGAGCCAGCGGTCCGAACAGCGCGCCTCGCCCGACTTTGATGGGGATAGCCCCTTTCCGTGGGCCCCGAGCTGAGAGCTCGACCTTGGTGAGACTCGCCGCGCCGACTAAACAAGTGGCGCAAACACTTCGGTATGCGGCGCGACCGTCCTTGGCCGGCATTCTTCCGACACCCTGCCAACTTCCGGGATCGGCCACCCGATCGGCTAATGTTGGCTTTGAAACTCCACGCGTGGCACGAGCACCCTCCAGAGGCTGCACTTATGATCTACAAGCTACTTTAACGGCACGAAAGCTGGGAACTTCACGCGTGGCACGTGCGCCCTCTGGAGGCGGCATGACTGGCCAACAAACGACTTCAACGGCACGAAAGACTTTAGCTGGCGTTGGATCCACACGCGAGGCACGAGCGCCTCGCCTCGACAACTCGATAACTACATGTCCACCTGGCCTGGCTCGTGCTATAATCCCACTCATGATCAAGGGAATTTTTGCGAATGCTTTGATCGATACGGATCCACGGATAGTTATGTTGATTTTCGACTTGTGCAGAAACATGGATGGCTGATTCTTGGGACAAGACGTCAAATCTTTATGGCCTCTCAGGGGCTATGGCTTAACACAAAAGGGGAATGTCGACTGAAGCTTGTGATTAAGGGTCGAATGTTTCCGGATGTGCATCTAATGGTCTTACCAGCATTATGTGCAGAAGTTTTGCTAGGACATGATTTTCTCAAGCGACATGGACGTTTGGAAATGGAATTTGGTGGTACTGATACTCTTGCTGTGTGTGCTCTTGCAGGGATGGAAATTGAGCCACTGTCGCTGTTCCCCAATATGACCACGGACTGTACACCTGTCGCGGTTAAATCGCGAACGCTACTCACGAGTTAACGCGCAATTCATTGCGGAAGAAACGGCCCAGCTACTAAAGGAAGGTATCATAGAACCTAGCCGGTCGCCATGGCAGGCCCAAGTTCTGGTGGTAAGAAGCGAATCACATCGCAAACGCATGGTAATCGACTATTCGCAGACGATTAATCGATTTACACAGCTGGACGCCTACCTACTCCCGGGAATGGGCTCCCTGGTTTGACAGGTGGCACAGTATTCGGTCTATAGCACTCTCGATCTGCATAGTGCGTATCATCAAATCCCCATCTCCGAGGCAGATCGCATCTATACAGTGTTTGAATCGGGTCAGAGGTTATACCAGTTCACCCGTCTACCTTTTGGGGTCACAAACGGGGTCCCTTGTTTTCAGAGGGCTATGGACGACCTCATCGCTAAGGAGAACTTGACCGATGTCTTTGTTTATCTGGATAATCTCATGGTTTGCGGGTATGACCAGGAACATCATGATGCTAATCTGAAGCACTTCCTCGAGGTCGCGCAGAGGTATCGCTTAACTATGAATGAGGCTAAATGTCGTTACTCCGCTCGCACAATAGATCTTCTGGGGTACACCGTGACCCACAGCTCGTTTGCTCCAGATAAGGAGCATCTGCGACCCTTCCTCAACATGGCACCGCCCTGCGATCGTGCTTCGTTGAAGCGTGCTCTCGGTCTGTTCGCTCATTATTCTAAGTGGGTACAAAATTTCTCTGCGAAGCTCCGCCCACTTGTAGACTGCGAAGCATTCCCCATGAACCTTGCCGCCAAGGCCGCTTTCCATAGCCTTAAGTCCGATATCGCTGGCGCCGCTGTGGCGACGATTTATGAAAATATATCTTTTGTTTTGGAAAGTGATGCGTCGGATCATGCGATACCTGCAACTCTCTCCCAAGGGGGGTGCTCTGTGGCCTTCTTTTCGTGAACTCTCTCCTCCGCTGAGCGGAGACATTCGTCTGTCGAAAAGGAGGCGTATGCCATCGTCGAGTCGATTCGGCGTTGGCGTCCCTATTTGCTTGGACGATGCTTCCAAATTATCACGGACCAACAAAGCGTTGCGTTTATGTACGACACTACGACACCCAGCATGCTCAACGCATTAAGAATGAGAAAATCACTCGCTGGCGGATCGAACTCGCCGATTTCTGCTACACAATCAAATATCGCCCTGGGAGGGATAACCTGGTTGCCAACGCCTTGTCGCGGCCGCCGACGTGTGCGAGTCTCATATCTTTTGAGGACCTGCGCGCTTTGCACGACACCTTGTGCCATCCCGGGGTGACACGTATTGCTCATTTTGTGTGTAGTCGTACCTTGCCCTACTCGGTTGAGGATATTCATCAAATCTGTCGCGCTTGTTCTGTATGTGCTGACTCAAACCGCGCTTCTACAACCCTCCTATGGGGACGCTGGTCCGAGCTACTAGGCCGTGGGAGAGATTGGCGATGGATTTCAAAGAGCCACTGCCGGCATCACCGGCTTCGAGTAACTCTCGTTACCTGCTCGCAATCGTTGATGAGTTCTCGAGATTCCCTTTTGCTTTCCCATGCGTAGATATGACAGCCGCCATGGTTATCCGGTGCCTGCAGAACTTGTTTTCTATGTTTGGGAATCCGGCTTATGGGAATAACGATCGGGGTGCGGTGTTCCTGTCCCAGGAAGTGAGGAACTTCTTACTCCAGCATAATGTCGCTTCTAGCTATACCACTCCGTATAGGCCGCAGGCGAATGGACAGGTCGAACGCTTCAATGGTATTATATGGAGAGCCGTTACGCTGAGCCTTAAGTCCCTCAGCCGAGGCCGAGACAAATGGGCTTGGTCGCTACCTGTGGCACTGAACTCATTCAGGACTTTACTGTGTACGGCGACCAATCGAACTCCCCACGAACGGATGTTTCATCACCCGAGGAGTTCGGGTAGTACCCGATCGTTACCTAGTTGGCTTGCGGAGCCGGGACCGGCTTTCCTCAAACGTGCTGTTCGCATGAGTAAGTATGATCCACTAGTGGATAAGGTGCAGGTACTCCAAGCTAATCCCGAGCATGCTCGTGTGTTGATGTCTGATGGACGGGAGTCAACCGTCTCCGTACGCCACCTGGCCCCTTGCGGGGAAATTGACGAACCAATTTACGAGTCCATGGACTCTCCCGTTGCTCCGCCTGTGGAGTATCTGCCGGCCCTCTCACCGCTAAACGCACCCCAACCTGTAGGCTCGGTGGTGCTACCTCCGTCACCGGACTTAGGCGGCTACTCCGAGGCAGGGGACTCCGGTCTTGGGGATGTAGTACCCGGTAGTTTCCGGACCCTTGCCGGAAGGGAGATTCGTCGCCCCAATCGCTACGGATGGACCGACTGACATGGACGGACAATTGCTGCCCCTACTATTATGCTACTGCGTGCTTGATTCCTGCCTTAGCGGAAGTGGTTTTAACGGCGGGGAGAATGTAATGAAATTGTACCTAAATTGAACCCAGGTGTTATGCTCTCTCCAACCACTGAGAGGTGTCTATAAGAACTCGGACGACCATCGCTCCGGATCATTCCTGTGACATATAATGTGTGACAGCGTAGACTCGAATAGTGCGTATATTTAGATGAACCAGGCTTGCTTGCACTGATTGTCAATTGCTGGACTTCTCCTTCGTTATATAATCCTGATATATTGCATGATCGTATTTTTACAGGTGTTGCCAGAGATCGAATTTGCATTAAACCTATCATTGGGACAATGTTGTGGATTTGACTTCTTACAACAATTTGTAACCAATTAACATTTTTATTGATTGTTGTTTATGTACACGAGGATGTGATTAACATTTTCGTGCATTTGAACAATTCTTCTCTTTATTCAAAAACTCGTCTTGCAACATACTGGCTCAACTATCTGTTGCTCTACCTGAAATGCAAGTTATTATTCCTCTGCTTTAGATGTGTGCATAAATACGAGGGTGGTTCAAGGTTGTTGTGAACTTTTTTATTGCAGAGAATTTAAAACCAATTGTTGTGCTCACTTTTGTTTGTTTGTTTTGTTTTCTTCCCGGTGTGTACCCTGGTTTAGAATAGGTACACCGTATCCCTGCGCATGGGGGCAGGTACTGCACAAATATCCACAGTTACCGACACCCAAGTTTGGGGATCAGAGGGCAGATGGGTCTTCGTGGAAGCCAAAATATGTGCTATGAGCTAATCGACTGTAACTGCAAGTGTAAAGAGGCATGCAGAGGCTTGTTGTGTAAGTTTACCAAGGCCAGGCCCAAGTGCCCTGCTCTGTGCTACTGTGAAGGAAACCGTTTTCAGGACTAAACACAGGTCTTACCTCATTTTCATGATCTAAATATCGGTTATGGAATGACGTCAAGAATATTTCTGGTCCATTGAGAAACTACAATTTTCCATTAGATCAGTTGAGAGTAATCCTAAAATTATATTTCTCTTTATCTGTGGACAATTTGTTTAGTGAAAAGAGAGTTTGTTTAATTTGAGAGTTTGAGAAACTGATATGGGTCTACTTCCATCTACTGTACTAAACCTGTGATCAGGTTGAGGCTTAATTAACACCTTTGAATACGACATTGATGAACAAATTATAGGTGAAATTTGTAAGACATTATATTATCTTTTGGTTAAAGATATAAATTGATTGATAGCATCTAGTATCTCAGATGTGATTAGCAATACATGTATTACAGACCACTGGGAATAAACTTTTAAAACTCAAAATGTGAAAAATGAAAATGATACAATCGTCCCATTAACATGCCAGCAATAATAATAATAAATGTTGAATACAATATTAATGTGAATTATATGTTATTGCATTATATGTGCAATACCGAAACCTTTAGTGACACAAATATACATTCGTGAGTTTCTTGCCCAAAAGGAGGCACCTGTTAAAAAAGGTCAGTCTCAGTTAATGTATCGGGTGACCCCAAAGAAATGGACCCCACAACAGGTTTAATAACCTTCAGAGTTTTCATTCAATCTCTAAGTTTTCAGGATGTCTGAACTGACTGAAGGGAGAGTCTATCTGCCAAGTTTCTTGAATCTGTGACATTCATACACCATCTCCTGGACACCTGAATAAAAGTCATTTTCTGTAGAAAACTGTCTGCAAATTCTTCCTTACAGACAAGCTGCTGTTCTGTGTACATTTTACAACATGGAAAACACAATTACTAACCAACCGTTTTTGATTCTAAAGGGTTCTAAAGGGTCATTCTAAAGCATATTCCAAGGGGTTCTAAAGGGTAATTCTAATGGGTTCTAAAGGATAATTCTGAAGGTTTCTAAAGGTTAATTCTAAAATGTTCTAAAGGATAATACTAAAGGGTTTTAAAGTGTAATTCTCGAGGGTTCTAAAGGGTAATTCTAAAAGGTTCTAAAGGTTAATTATAAAGGATGATTGTAAAAGGTTCTAAAGGGTAATTTCAAAAGGGTTCTAAAGGGTAATTCCAAAAGGTTATAAAGGTTAATTCTAAAATGTTCTAAAGGATAATTCTGAAGGGTTTTAAAGTGTAATTCTAGAGGGTTCTAAAGGTTAATTCTAAAATGTTCTAAAGGATAATTCTGAAGGGTTTTAAAGTGTAATTCTAGAGGGTTCTAAAGGTTAATTCTAAAATGTTCTAAAGGATAATTCTGAAGGGTTTTAAAGGGTAATTCTAAAGGGTTCTAAAAGGTAATTCTAAAGAGTTCTAAAGCTTAATTCTAAAATGTTCTAAAGGATAATTCTGAAGGGTTTTAAAGTGTAATTCTAGAGGGTTCTAAAGGGTAATTCTGAAGGGGTTTAAAGGGTAATTCTAAATTAAAGGGTAATAAAGTAGTGGTACTGGATGGCTTTACAGTTTTGAGCGATTGCTTTCTTCCGCTTAATCTTGAGCCTAGCATGCTCTCTCAATCTTGGCAGATAACCACAAAATCTAGCCATCTGTTTTTTCATAACGATCCTCTAAAATGTTCCAAGCACAAAAGCGAATATTTTTAAGACCCAATCCACACTCGGAGTGTGGATCAGGAGACTCAAGTATTTCGGATACGCCTCGTCTAATTTCTGGCAACCCTGGGATCTTTCGGACATTTGCGTAGCATGAAACCATCTCGAGTTAAATTGTACCGCGATGTAACCTTAAACAATATGGAAGTGGCGGTTGCCTTACTGGTGCAATGCCACGGTTTATCATGAAAAATAAGAATTCGACCTTTAATTGCAAAATTACCCACTTTATAAATCGGAAAAGACATATCTATTTTGTAGAGTACCAAGGAATACATTAGCATTGAGGTGGCCTTTTCTCAATAACTCCAAACGAAATCGTCCTTGTACTCCAAAATATTTTCAAAAACTTGTACTAAAAACGATTTCCAAACAAAATCAATACCCCCCCCCCCCCCCCCCCAAAAAAAATGTACACTGCACATGTATGGGCAGATGATCACATTTGTGAAGTTTCGTGTTGATCAGTTAAGGTTCGTTTTTCAATCCAAGATGGCTGCCAAACCACGTGACCTACATCATCATTTTCCGATTATATGCAACAATGGTGTTAGACAATATTTGTAAAATTTGGCATCGATAGGGTAAGTGGTTTCAGAGATATAATTATTTCATATTTTCCTTCAATCCAATATGGATGCCACACCATGTGACCAATTATGTTTTTGTGATAATCATTTAATCGCCATGCCGTCAATGACACGTAAACTTTGAGTCGATCGATTTGGTGGTTTGGGAGAAAATGTTTTTTAAGGTTTTAGGTTAAATCCAATAGGGCTGCCAAACGATGTGACCTATGATGTCATAAGTTTAATATTGCAATACAAATGGGTCAGAGATTATGTGCATGCAATTTCAGATTTTTAGGATAAGGAATTCACTTTAAACATTTTTGGCTGGTATACCACTTCACCGATGATGTCATCATTATCATGCTTTTGTTCCCCATTGGGAGTACTTGACAATGTGCCAAGTTTCAATTTTTTTAATTCAGGGGTTTCGGATAAAGATTAAAAAAAAAATTTAATCCAAGATGGCTGCCATACCACGTGACCTATGACATCACTACTAACAAAGCAACATTCTGCATGGGTGTCACTCGTACCCTGAAAGTTTCGTCTCAATAGGATATGTGGTTGCTGAGAAAAGCAAGGTTTAGCCCGTATGGACGGACAGCCAGAAAACAATGCCTCCGGGGTCACCTTCTGGGCCTGAGGCATAAAAATCTATTGATGGGGTCAGGTCGGATTATTTCCGTGGTTCGGACTGATGACACCCATGGTCCGCCTTTAGAGGATCCTTGCTTTAGGTAATCCATAATACTACATGGATTTCTGCTCTTTAAAAAAGCACAGAACCGTCTTGCACAGTCAGCAATACTTCTCATTCAAATGGCAGAAATTGTTCGTCAGATCCGACATGCCAATCCCCACCTCCTTCATACTTTGAAAGAGACTCAATCAGGGCCCGTCATTCAGAGGGGATTAAAAAAAACCAGATGGTTCTAGTCTTCGGGTTTCCTCCAAGTATCGCAGATCCCAGTAGAATGGCACCCTATCCCATGGAGGTATGAATTAAGAAGACAGTGCATAGGGAGGGAGGAAAGCCCTTTTTTTTTTTTGGCATAAATACACTTATTTTTAAGAATCACTAATTTCTTTAAATTTTCAGATTTCTCTCCTGATTTCGACACTTTAATCCACTTGATTGGATCCTCAAATCCGAAGCCAGATTTCGATTATATACTTTAGTCTGCGAGAGGTCATCGTGTTTCCAAGGCAAGGCATTTTTGAGCAGGTCGAACAAAATGGCGGCTTAAGAACCCAGCTGTGACAGAGGGCTGACCAAGATGGCATGCCACCATTTTCTTAAGGTTTGCTTTTTGTGACGACTACCCCCTTAAATCATCTTAAAAGGTTTTAAAATTTATCAAACACCTAGTTTTCATTCATGCACTCCTTTTTTTTTCTTTCCATGCAAGTTTCCATTCATGCACTCCCTTGGAGTTCCCTCGGTATGCATGCAAAGTTTTGGTTTGCTAGGTTTCATGGTTTTAGAGGAGACATCCACACAATGACATTTATTATTATAGAAGATAGATGAATTTATATACTTGAAGCCTGTAGAAGACTTGAAGAACCTCCATTTTTTCAGTACCTCAATTGAAAGAAAGTTTTAATGGGGGTGGTGTATAAGGGTGATATCCAGGACTGCTACATTATTTCAATAGCACTAAACGTTCAGATTTAAAAAAAACAATCATTAAAATCATTAATTTATTAAAATTGAAGTAACACTGCGTGGGGTATCGTGCTCTATGAACTCTCGAATTCATTGTTGGAGTCGTCTCTTTGGCTTCTTGCTTGTTTAAACCCTTGAGTGGAATTGTGCCATCATCATGGATGTAATTTGTGAATCAACCCGAGATGATCTTCTGAATTATTTGTTTTGATACAAACTTTTCAGCACCTAAGTCGAGCTGGGCAATGAAAGAGCAAAACTTCACCTGCCCTCTCCACCCCTCAACGGCTGCTCGGCACATTCACATTAAACCGGGATCAGAAGCATGAAGATTTTTTTTGATGCGGATCATCTAGTAGCATGAAAGGTGACAGACGAATACTTGCTCTTTATGCTGTATTAGGGGATGGGCAGAGAGAGGATGCAAGAATCTGCACAAAGGTTGCAATCTCAGCAGCGAGAGTTAATTGATGTGCTGTTCACTTTTGCTTGCCTGGAACACAGGTGCATGCCCTCACCACCTGGCTGTGTGCACACCCTCAAGGCCAACCACACACGCAAACTGACCTGCTCAAGCAGACCTCGCCCTCTCATCACCCTTTTTATTTTTTTACTTCATCCACCCATAACTGTATTTTTTTTCTCTATCTTCCCTGCCTCACCATGTGTGTAAATAAGCTTGTGACAACAGGTAAGATAAAGGTTTTACATTTGTTGTCTCGTACGAGGCCGCGCCAGAACTTGTGCCCTGGGGTGGGGACATTATTCCTGCTGGAATGCTGTATTAAATCAGCGTGTGAAGACATTATTTCCCCATCGCTGGAGTGGTGAAGTCAAAAGCCAAAGACATGGGAAAACCCCACAATCGTATTTGCCTCAACTGCTCAGGACAGCCACATGACTCGGAGCAGAGTATCCTGTTATGTCACCACATAATACTGTCATTTATTAGATCATCAGTGTCCCATCATCTCACATGCACGCTCAGTTTTGATTTGACAGCTCAGCAATCCGTGTCTGCAGACATTCAGAAAAGAGCACTTGGCTAATTCTGTGACCACCTCATAGAGGAAGTGGACTTTTTCACTGATCTTTCACTGAGGCAGACCTCATTTTCAGGATGGCTTCTAAAGACGCTTAAAACCAAGCATATATTTGAGGCCTACAAAACAACTCTACTACTGCTTGGACAGAGGCTGCTGACTTCCTGATAATGTAATGATCACATGATCCTTTCCAACCAAGCCAAAGCAGAGGGTATGCTGCTCTCTCACCATTAGGTCTTTCAATCCTCTGCGCTGACTTGTATGCTCACCCCTGCTCTGAACCGGCTCACTCATGCTATTTACATCTTCTCCCAACTATCAAATTGCCCAATTTGTTGCATGCCAAAATATATCTCAACCTTACCCATTTCAATTACTCTCACTAATCTTGTCTGGAAGTGCATCTCAGGGTCACTTCTTCCTCCTTCTCACCCCATGAGTAGCTGAAAATTTCCATGCGTGCCCGTCATTGGGTTAATCCGAGATCCAAGATTTAACAGGTCTGATTTATTTACTAGTCCTGGCTGATGGAGGTCTTGCACCTTCAACTAGCAAGTATGAAAATTTTTATACAACTCAAAAGCTTCCATTTTACCATCACAGGCAGCTCCAGTTTGAAATACAGCAAAATATTCATTATTTCAAACTGTGTACAATATCGCTCCAATCATGAATGGGACAGGAATCCGTTTGAAAACCAAAATTGTGTTCTTGCAGGTAAGACATCTGGCAAATTGGCATTAACAGCAAGTCTTTTCAGAACTGCTCGACCTCTCATCCTTGCTTTAAACAAAATACAACTTATTTAGACTCTTCAGAAATGGAGTTTTTGTGGACATGTATTAGATGAGGTTCAGTTTTCGCAGAGGCCCGATATAGACTGCTCGGCGAACTTTCTTTTTTTTTTCAACATCAATACAAGGATTTATAAGAATACTTTTTGCGACTTTAGGTTCACTCAATCATTCATGTAGCGCACTGTTTACAGAGTCTGTGCTGGTGAAGCAATCTCTTGGCAAGGGTTTCACGGGGTGATTTGTCGTTGCCTTGGCAGCAGCCAGGGCATGAGTTTGTTCCAGGGTGCCGGCGACAACTCGCCTACTCTTCGCAAAAAACACCGAGGGATCTGTAATGTCCACCAAAGACTGGTGCTGGGAGCTTAACGTCCATCCGAGGGAAGGTGCACACATTGTTGCCAAGTCCTGCATGTGACACATCAGGGCACGTTTATAGCTGGGTCATGATTTAAACCCAAGCTAGACAGCTCAGAGGTGAGTGCGCATATCTTTAAGCTATCCAGCCAAACCTGGGTTCATCACACATGCTATTCATCTGAAAAGCAGTATTTTTGATCAATGTATGATAAAGTGGATCTTATAGACGTGACATCACCCAACCTAAAAAAATAGTATTCATCATATTTTAGTAGTAGCTGGCAGCAAGCATACTTCCAATTTATCCCTTCCAAATATTCCTCTCCTTTTCTGCAATTTCCTTGCATTTTCCCATGTGATGATCCAGATGAAGGCCCGCCCCTCTTTCGAGTTCATCTCACCTTCACAATAGTTTTGAAGGTCCTCTGCTGCAAACAATGCCACAACTTTATACAATTACCTTTTTGCTTTGCATTTGCCAATGCAAAGCCCAAATCACTCAAGATTGATGATTATGCACTTTGGTGCGGCATGTTGTACTGCACAGATAATTTAAGCAAGTGCAGGACGACTCAGTCACCGGAAACAAAATGGCGAATTAATTGCCAGTCCTATCTGCACGACAATGGCCCACATACCTTTGGCAGCGTGTGCATCCCCAACACCATTTCAAAATAC
Organism: Myxine glutinosa; assembly: GCF_964187855.1. NCBI lineage: Eukaryota > Metazoa > Chordata > Myxini > Myxiniformes > Myxinidae > Myxine > Myxine glutinosa. The sequence goes on from NC_136269.1 coordinate 86,723,395, forward strand.
ACTTCAGTCCGTTAAGGGGACAACTCAAATGCAGTGGAAGAAAAGTTTCCCAGAATGCGATGCATCGTTGTAAGAGGAAATCGTATGACTTCATTACCCAGAGATTCAAAGAATAGTGTAGGCTCATTTCACTATGTGGCATACAATGCACTTTTTTTTAAATTTGCGCACAATAAATTTTCAAAGTCAAGAAACTGATCGGCAGCAATGCATGGCTAGTTTTACATGCCGTTTAGGGGGAAGGCAGGAGGAGAATCGAGGAGAGGTGTTTGTTAAGTTTACATACAACAGCTTTATACAATTCCAACATGATACAAATTGTACAGTTAATGGGGACAGGAGAATGCAGCAAACACGCAAGCGAACCCAGCAGCCAGGCCCGGCACCTTCAGCCGCTTCCATGGCTTATTGCTAAAGGAAAAGGGAGATGTACAGGAGAGAGAGAGAGAGAGAGAGAGAGAGAGAGAGAGAGAGAGAGAGAGAGAGAGAGAGAGAGAGATGAAGTCATCATCACACACACACACACACACACACACACACACACACACACACACACACACACACACACACACACACACACACGCGCACACACAAACGCACACGCATACACACACACACAAACGCGCATGCATACACACACACACACACACACACACACACACACACACACACACACACACACACACACACACACACACACACACACACACACACACACACACAGTTGACAGAGACATAGTCAACAGAGATACAATAGACACAGGCAATACAGACAAAGAATGAGAATAGACAGTCAAATAGGCTGCCCACCAGGCAAAGCAAGGCATCCCCATAAATACTGTAAACACGGTCACTAGCATAGCAAATTTTACACTCCTCCCTCACTGCAGTTCTTGGCTTGGTGCATGAAGCAAAGATGATCCCATAGCGTGGATAGCTCACGTGGTCATAAGCTGGCATGCCAACACATACACGTCCAATATTGTAGCAACTCTCTTTGCCACCTTCAATTATATCATCAAAATGTCAATGCCTTATGCCTCTCAAAGAAGCCCAAAAGGTTGCAGGGTCTAGCTGCGGATGGGCAACCAAAAGCTTGTAGCTCTGGGAGCTCAGCTCATTTGCTTGCAGCAACAGTTGAGGGTGGAGGGGAAAGTGGAGATCCGGGCAGCTGGCGGTAATGCATGTGGACAAAATGGCGCTTGGATCTTCCCATTGGGCAAGATCCTTTTTTTTTTTTTGCATAACTGTGGCGGCCGCTTTCCACAACATGGCAAGCATCTTGTGACTGAGATGGGCACATGTGGAGTGCAGGCAGCAGGAGACTATGTTTGACTAGGGAGAGAATTACGTCCGTTTAGGACTTTGGCATCCGGAAATACTTTTTTTTTTTTTTTGCGGAAGCCGAAAGATCTTGAATCCCGGCACACATGAACACAGGCTCGGAGGACACATGAACACTGGAAATCATCTCTTCCTTGAGTCAAATCCTCATTGCTTATCCGATGCACAATGGTTTCATGTTCGGTCTTTGTTGGGCAGTTTAATTTCATCCAATTAAGAACAAGGGTTGGGTACACAGGTTGCGAGGCAGAAGGGCTGGCAATCTGGACTGCAGCAAGTGGACTGGAAACGAAAGGCAAAAGGAGTTGTAGCAAAAGGCAGAGACCAGAGGATGAATGATGTGTGGGTGGAGACCAACGAGAAAAAGAGAGCAAGTGAGTGACGCTCCGGTACTGGGAGGTAGAGCTGACAAAGCTCTCTAGGTCGAGCGTTGCCACGACAGTAAAGGTATGCAAGATGAGCCAAGTGGCCATGATCAATGGGAGACGTAGTGGAGAAGGCGAAGTGGTCAAAGCAATTCGTACTGGCGTAGGTGCATCCTCTGGATGATGTCTCGGCAATCGTTGAATACCCGCCGGATGTTCTCGGTATCGACGGCGCATGTGAAGTGAGGGTAGCAGTAGTGTCGGCCGTCATCACTTGCCGTACTAATACGCTGTATATTGTTTTGGGGGAAGCCAGAGATAAAAGATGGGCTGTCAATTAATATATAATATTTATCTCACTACTCACAACAGCACAGTGAATACAAGTGACAGTATAAAAGCCTTACCAAGAACTCGTCTCTGATGAAATACTTGGCACGAGTCACCCGTGTGTCCTCGCCTTGGTCTGGCACCACTGTACAAAACAGTCAGAAAATGGCATCAGAGGATTACAAGGCATAAAACTTAAACGGAGAAGCCAGGGTTGCAGAATCTTGTAAACGAGGTGGTGCGAGTACCTTCAGTGGGTGTTGTGTAACGAGAATAATCTGGAAAATAATCTTCAATTTTGGATTTTCCCGCCAACACTTTCTCAGCAAGAAGGTCCTGCTTGTTGAGGAATAGGATGACTGAGATCGTTCGTAGCCACCTACAAAACAACGGACAATTTCAACTGATACAGTATGCAAAGCAAAATGGCACATACTTGTGGTCGAGAGTTTAAAAGGCGGGAAAACTGATTTACAATCACCATAAAATACGGACATCTAAAGAAGAAATATCAAATGAATAATCGATTTGTTAATTTTGGAAGGGTGTTCAGGCAGTGACAGCTGTTCACAAGTAAGAGACTGAAGTTTAAGGCTTAAAACCCGAGAAAAGAAATAACATGATGCGCAGTCACTGGTGCTGGCAGGCAGGTGGACGCGTGCACGGAAATATAATGGAAATAAAATGAAGAAGGGGAAATGCACCTGTTATTCCAGATGCTACGGAAAAGCTCCAGTGCTTCCTTCAACCTGTTCACTGTTGGGTCTTCTCGCAGTGCCATGTTATAGCCACTGCTTGCGACCACAAAAATGATGGCCGTCACATCTGCAGAGAAGACGAATGTGCATCAAAATAATAAAGCAGGTGAAAGGTCACGGGGTCATGAGAGGCATAATGGCAGAGAAACGGGAAGTCCTGTATTGATATTGTTACAGACACAAGCAAATCAACTTGGCTTTCATTACTTTTCACTTTTAGCAGCAAAAGACAAAAATATCTGATAACACACATTCGTAGAAGGAACTCGATGGAAAGCTATTTCCTACACTGAAGGACTTCTCAACAAAAGATGGTGAACAAAACAAAGAAACAACTAGAACGACACTAGGTAGAGTGCATACCCCCACCAGGCGAAACAGTTTACGTTTTGTGATGGAACGGATCTGGATCTGAACCAAAATCGAATCGGTTTGTTCTTGTCGCTTAACCAACTCAATCATCAAGTTTCATCCTAATCTGTCCACAGCTTTTTGACATATCATTCTATGCATCATTTTTGGTCCCATCTTTCAATGGTGAAGAATCCCTGAAAAAAATTATCGTATCATGATCCAGATCTTCACCAAAATCTAATCAATTTGTCCTTGTTACACACCGAACATGTCCACTAAATTTTGTCCGAATCCGTCAATAACTTTTTCGGATATCCTGCTCACAGACAGACAGTTGTCAAAACATAACCTCGGTCCACCTACGGCGGCAGAGGTAATGAAATATACAAACGACAGGATGAATGATCAGAGTTCGTCACTGTCATTGCCAGGAACCGGAAAGGGCATTTACAACAGAAATACATATCGTTGTGAATGGAGGAACAAATTGGAAAATGTACACGTCACTACCATGACTAACATTGGCAAAACGTTGAACAAACACTAGTCTGGGTTTTAACGACCCCGAATCAGACACGGACGCATTGAGGGAAGGGGGAGATGGGACAAGTGCATGGGTGCATTTCCCTGCACGTGAATACGATGCTACAAATTGATAATTCGAATACGGTGCCTCAGATAATTTGGTGGAGTTGTCGACAGAAAATAATATGAAATATGTGTGCAAGCAAATTTTTTTTTTTCCACCATTTTTCGATGCAGAAAACCAATCATATTCAAACATGTGGTAAGGAACAGTGTAAGATGCAACACCATAACCGACTTGTTGGTAAATATTTATAGCGAATTGGAAAAAGCCACGACAGATTTAGCTTCACACAAACCAAACAGAAAGGAAGAAGAAATGCTATTTGGAGCAAGGTGCTGAAGACCAAGAAAGACTATTTCTACCACTGTTCAAAAAACTCAAAATCGCATCGTCTTTTTATTAAAGAATAGACGAGTTAAAGGAATGTAATACATATGGAAACCTGTTTTGTGCATTCCCTCCATAAATCATTTGGAACTCTCTGCCTCGAATTAAAGAGAATAGCAATAAACTAGAGAATTCATAGAACACCTTATCCCATGCAGTCTTGAGAAAAAATACATGGGAATCGCATTTTCAACTCTTGCTTTGCATTTCCGAGCACGATCTATATTTCTTATGAGCTACAATTCTGTCTGAATGTCAATATTCCCCACCGCTGAGAGCGAGTGGGCAACAAATTTGATTGGTCGTGAAGGTGTAATATTCTGTCCAAGTACTGATAAACTCACGGTTTTTGGAAGTGGCAGCAAGTCGATTTGTGTTCTAGTTTTCAAACATATAATTCAATTAAAATTAAATAAATGTTTTAAAGGTTGTAGGAAAAAACCTTTTTTTGGAAGTTTACCGCCATTGATGCATCATCTCACACCACCATATTTAACACATTACATTAGTTATTCATACCTGTTGTTTGTGTCCTATATGACATCTCTAAAAACAGGAAGTTTCCTATTTGAACGGTTTTCACTTTCTTTGACTGCCAGACAGACAATTATCTCGCTCCTCTCTGCGCATGCGTGCTCGGGCTGAGGTTCCGTACAATTTGCTAAGCTCACAGCCAAAGTACTGTTAAACTGCAGGTTCGTGTTCAGATTCGTGATCTAGTGTTCAAAATATAACGTTCATTCAAAATCAAGAAGTTCCTCGATCATACACTGACGTCTGTGAACCAATTGCTTGACACTGCTCTTCGCTTCGCACGTGGGGTATTGAAGAATACGCACAAGTGAACCCTTGTGTAAAGCATCGTTGTTCATCCAGTAGCTTGACAAAGGCAGCTTTGATTTACTTTGGATGTGCACGGGATTATCGCTTGACATGTTAGTGGAAAAATCTAATAATTTTGCATGTGAAGATAAGTATAACAAAACAGAAAAAAGTAATAAAACTTAAAATACGAATCAAACAAAACAGAAAAAAGTAATAAAACTTAAAATACGAATCAATTGTTCAATGAAACTAACCAGACAGTCCAACATAATATCATAACACTGGCAGGGGAATTTTTTTTTCTTCATGTAAAAGAAACCACTTTGGAAATAAAGTGGAAAGCCGCCAAATGGCACGAGTCTGGCACGTCTGCTTAAATACGTTTGTGACTCGAGCCATACAAGGGAAAAAGTGATCCGCTGCACTGTAAAGCTGTACTCAACAAAAGGGAGAAGTCAATTTATTTATAGGAATGCTTCAAAGCAGAGAAATCAGGATCTGTTATTGTAAACTGTTATGTAATTGAAATATCTTCTTTTCCCCAAGCGGTTTATTATTATTATTATTATTTATTAACAACAGATAATGGCTATGACTTTAAGACGGGGCTGATTTATCAATATATATGAACATGTCATATCTACAGAGGAGGGAAGAGTGCTCCATTTTTCCAATTAAAAAAAAAAGAAAAAAAAAAAAAGACATCATAAGCAAAAATAAGGAAGGGAAAAAATAGACAAGTCCTGTAGGTCTTAACAACAACAACAAAAAACAACAAGATGGTTAATAAATAAAGATCATTGATGAACAGCAAACTTGCCATTGAAGCATTGAATCCACTTCCTCCTCTCGTCCCTCTGCCCTCCAACATCAAACATGCTGTGTGGAGCCACGGATTTCAGGTTTTGGGGATATAGAGTGGGTGGGTAACAAAAGAAGTGATAATGACTACATGAAAGCATATCACCCTTGGAAGTGACAAAGTAGAAATCATAAAAAAAACTCACAAAAAAGAAGATATTTGGATTGAAATTTTAAATCCAATGAAAAACAACAACCACAACAAAAAACCCCATGAAGTACATGAATGAGGGTCGTTGGAGGATAGTATTGACTTTTTATTTATTCTGGAGAAGCAAAAGGTACGCCACTACTACGAGCATGTACAGAGGTGTTCCATCGATGTGTTAGCAATTTCATGCCATCTGCGTTGAAATATTTTGGACATATACACAGTTATTTGAGGACATGTGCTTTCATGCCTATCTTCTACAATATAAAATAGGTGTTTGTGTGTCTGTGTGTGCCACAAATTTTCTGAGATGGCCAAACAGTTCTTTGTCAAAATTTCAGAGGTTTATCACCTCTGATGTTGGTGTTGGGCTAGCGGCTAGGGTGCCAGCTTAGGATCCAAGGATCCTGGGTTCGAATCCCGGTCGATCGCTGAATTAACACCAGGGGGGTTGACTCAGCCTGTCATCCTTCCGAGGTCGGCTAATTGAGTACCAGTTCACTGGTAATTCCCTGTGTCATAAAAAAAAGGTGACAAACAGGGTTGGCGGCAGGAAGGGCATCCGGCCGTAAAACATTGCTTCAAAAAGGGGACCAAAAAACAACAACAACCACGGTCCCCGAAAAAGGCCAACCCCCGCTTTGCGGGGAAAAATGGCCTCTAAAAGGTGGTTATCAATGAGTGCCGCAGTGTTTTTAGGCAAAGATTTTAGAAAGTTTTGAAGAAAAAAAAGTTGGTCTTTTAACATGAAAGTAAAAAAAACAAACAAAAAATTATTATTATTATTATTTAAACATCGCTCCATAGTGCCTAGGCCTTTGCAACTATGTGAAAGGTAATATTAAATGCAATATTAAAGGATCCCCGACCCCGTTCCTTTGTGGGTGTATGGAAGTATTTTAGGCTCCCATAAAAAAAAGAGGAAAAACGTTTGACTTCTTCAAAATGCCAACTCCATTAGAAAGGCCTCAGACAACGTTGGGTATCCCTGCTCATCGTTAATAAACTTCAAGCCATCCAGTTTCTCTGGTTGGTCCAAAAAGATGGGGGTGTGGGGTGGGGGAAGGGGGTCACAAGGTGACAGGTGGGTTGTATTTGGGGGGCAGGAGGGGTTGAGTGATCATTTAGAACTTCACAACCCATCTCCATGATATGGTTGTAGTGGTCACATTTGCCACATCAATGTGGCATCATCGTGCAGTAAAATAACACTCCGGAATGGTACATCAATGGCTGCTGCTGTCTTTGCATTACTTGTACGACACTGCATATGTCACAGCAGTTATATGCATTGCTGGTTTCCCCCCCCCCCCCCCCACGAAATTTGGAGGATCAAAGGGAAACAGGGATAAATAAATTATTGCTCGGTGCTGAAGTCCAAGACAGGGATAAAGATAGAGGGATAAAGGAAGGAATGGATGTGAGCATTCAGCTTGGACTTGGAGGATGTAATTCGGTGCTGGATTCTGAAGTGGGGGAGGGCGTGGGGGGGAGGGGAGGGGTGGAGAAAGCATGCTAGAACAAAGAAGGGACGAGAGAAAGGAGAGGGTGAGGAGGCAGAAAACAGAGTCCACCGGTTTGCATGCGGTGGGTATAAAGCAGCAGACCATTGGGACCCTGTCTCCTGAGGTTTGCAAATAACAGAGCCTCGGACTCTTTTCACCTCCAGTGGAGCAAGATGCAATGCAGTTACGACCAGTGGTGGACCATAATCCATGACACTTTGGGTGAAGCTGTATACACTATAATGAGCTGTTATGTGGAGACTAACAAGGTGTTGGTATGTCTTTAAAAATCTGTCATTAAACCACTGAGGCCCCAAAATACAAATGGACCTTTTTTTCTTAGGGCGTCTCAAACTCGTATTTTAGTGTTGGGGATAAAGAAAGTCTCCACACTCTGCTGGTTTTGACTTTGGTGGGAAATGATAAATCCACATCTCATCAACTCACAACTCTGTTAGATAAATCATTTACCTGTCTCTGGTAGAGTTTCACAAGCTCGTTTGCAATTTCTACCCGAGTTTCCTTTTGATAAAATGCGAGGTCAATTACTTAAATAGCTGTTTGGTTTTCGCAAAATATCTCCAAAGTGAAAGGTGTGCATCACCAAATCGTGCAGCCTCCTGCAAATCTCAGCCGTTTGAAAGTTCTTCTCAAATTATTTAATGACACTTCTGCTCCACAGCCCATGTGATGACATCGGCCGCAATCTTGGCTTATCCTTTGTCCAGCAGCCATGTCACTTTTGGTCAAACTTGTTCACTCACCGTAGTCAATAGCATTGCAAACAAGCGTTACGCCGAGGTCCCCCGTCGGTGAAGTGATGCGAGTTGACAAAGTGGAAGACGCAAGGCGGCCATCTTGGAGTTTGACGTGGCGACCCAATTTGCAATAGCGGTCTTCCTTACGCGTAGATACACCCACACACCAGATTAGAGGTTGGTACTTCGCTTATTTTTCAAGATATTCCGCTCACAAGGTTCAGACATACATGGCGGCGGCAATCTTGGATTTTGACGTGGCGACCCAATTTTCAATAGCGTTCTTCCTTATGCGTATATACACCCACACACCAGATTAGAAGTTAGTAGTTCGTTTATTTTTCAAGATATTTCGCTCACAAGGTTCAGACATATATATGGTGGTGGCCATCTTGGATTTTGACGTGGCGACCCAATTTTCAATAGCGTTTTTCCTTATGCCTAGATACACCCACACACCAGATTGGAGGTTGGTACTTCACTTATTTTTCAAGATATTCCACTCACAAGGTTCAGACATACATGGCGGCGGCCATCTTGGATTTTAACGTGGCGAACCAATTTTCAATAGCGTTCTTCCTTATGCGTAGATACATCCACACACCAGATTAGAAGTTAGTAGTTCGTTTATTTTTTAAAGATATTTCGCTCACAAGGTTCAGACATATATATGGTGTCGGCCATCTTGGCTTTTGACGTGGCGACCCAATTTTCAATAGCGTTCTTCCTTATGCCTAGATACACCCACACACCAGATTAGAAGTTGGTACTTCGCTTATTTTTCAAGATATTCCGCTCAAGGTTCAGACATACATGGCGGCGGCCATCTTCGATTTTGACGTGGCGACCCACTTTTCAATAGCGTTCTTCCTTATGCATAGATACACCCACACACCAGATTAGAAGTTGGTACTTCGCTTATTTTTCAAGATAGTCCACTCACAAGGTTCAGACATACATGGCGTCAGACATACATACGCACGCACGGACACACGGACGGAGGGGAAAACCATAGTTCCCCTTTCGCTCCGCGGAGCGACAACAAAGTGAGCACAACAAATGAATGAATGAATTAACGTTTTAAGGCCATTTTTCCCCGCTATAGCAGGGGTTAGCCTTGCGGGCCCCATGACAATCATGGTTCCCTGTTTTGAGGCAATGTTTTTATGGCCGGATGCCCTTCCTGGCGCCAACCCTTAGTCGCCTCTTACGATGCGCAGGGATACGGTGTACCTATTCTAAACCGGGGTACACACCGGGCTAATAAAACATGATATTGACATCATGTAATTGGGAAAATTAAATTTTTATTTAAAAAAAATTAAATTAAAAAAAAAAAAAATTAAATTAAAATTAATTAAAAATGAAACTGCCCAGGGGAGGTTTTAAACAGTAAAAAAAAAAATTCATAGCCGGTGGCAGAGGATCCCAATTTTATGCAAATATTTATGGTATACTGCTGTTTGCAGCGGGAGTGGTTATTACAAGTCATACTGAAACATCAATGCCGGGGAAATTATCCAGTCAGTAAGGATGGGTTCTTCGTTAGTACAGTAAAAAAACAAAACCGAAAGTCTAACAGCGGCGTAGCCGGGCTTGTAATAAAATATTATAAACCACAAACACACACGATTAGCTTTTTAAACAGTCGCTGATGCTGTTTATAACATTAAACAAAGAGATTTGGAGGAATCCAGACATCCATGAGGTAAGTTTTACTTACAGAACTGAGGGAAGATCTACTGTAATCTAGATTATACCCCACAAGGGTTGGGTACGTACCGTTTTGTTGGAAGAGACGTAACGCCGATGCTTTCGATATTTGATGGTCATTTTAACAATCAGTTTGTTTGTGTTTCACACTGAATAAAAAAACGTGGAAGTAGAGAATGGCGATTGTGATATTTGACAGGTTCGACGATATGTTCGGCATGAACGGCATATAAATCAAAATGGCGGTGTGTGGAGAGAGTCAGCGGCCATATCGCCGTAATGACATCAGACGTAATCACATCACCCTGTCATGTGACCAGATCCTCAGCTCTGATTGGTATACGTTTGAGGGGGACATACATACATACATACATACATACAGACGGACGGACAAACACTGGTCTAGACGGCTTTGCCCTATGGGCTACGCCGTAAAAAGAGAAAGTAGCTGTTCTGAAAACATTCCATCGTTGCTTGAAGCAAACGTTCCGAGCATTACACACAGGTACCCCAAGGTGAAGGATGGGACAGCATGGCTTGAAACAAAAGGCCCCGAAAAGTCATCATACTCACTGGAAGTTAACTTTGTCGACCTGAAACTTGGTCTCAAAGATTCCTGATGTGAGAACACGGCATCGCAGTAAATCCTGCAGCAAAAAAAATTACAAAAAACATAAACAAGGAATTGAATTCGGCATTGAGGAGAGAATGGATTTTTTTTTTGTTGCTGGCTTAAACAACCAGCTGTGACAAGCAGTTGAAATTTGCTAATGTCGATCTAATGCTGATGTCTGCCGATCTTATGAGAATGCATGATTATGTACCAGCAGCGCTTGAGATGCAATGTTAATGCTCATCGCTAGGGTGAGCTACAAAGTCAATTCCAATGCAAACGCCTTTCACACAATAAAGGCCAACAGCAAAAACAAAGCAAAGCACGAAAGCAACACACAAGTTGAACATTATGTACACGATGAAAAAGAACAACAAAATAAAACAACAAACTGTCTTCCCTTTTAAGGCTAAAAAGCTAATTTGGGCAGACTGCTGGGTACACTCAGCGCACCTGGTCGGTAGGTGTGTAGTCTCCTTGACTGACAGTGTCAATTCTGTCCAGAAAGCTGTACAAATACAAACAAGAGCCGTTTTAACTCAAAATACAAAATTAACATCTTAAATATACTGGCGTCCTCAATAATACCAAGTACAAAGCTGGACTAAAATGTGGAATTATAAAAGTGCTCCCAGAACGGACCCAATAACCTTTGATACCAAATCAGAAGAACCTAAGACCCAGAAAAATGACGAGATCAGCCAAACGGTGTTTTCAAAGATGTTGATAACCTGGAAATGAAAGCAATAGTGGGTCTACAACATAAAGGTGCATTCTGATTTTTTCACGAATTAAGACGAAAAAATAAAAGTGTGATTTGTATTTATGCATGTAGGTACTTTGATTTCTGGAGATTCAATGAAACAAAAAGGGTAAACTATGATGACTACTATTACTCCTCGAAGGACCCCAAAATAACCCCACAATCTTGGAGGGTCGGCTAGGGCAGGGGTAAGTTTGGCAGATGTCTTCCACGAAACTACTGGCCAGGCCTGATGTTCAACTGGAACTGATTTGGGGAGGTATATTTAATTAGGTGTCCGATCTGCTAGCATTGGTTGGACCGTGTACCGGTGATAACTCGACCTTCATGAAAGACTCTTCTCTTCGACAAGATTAACTTCCAGTGAGTATGATGACTTATCAGGGCCTTTTTTGTTTCAAGCCACCCACTGTCCCATCCTCCACCCTGGAGTATCTGTGTGTAACGCGAAGGACGTTTTCTCCAAACAACGTTACGCATTCCTTTTATACTATACTGTACTAGCACAGGATCCAATGTCTTTTATATTATACTGTACTACTAGCGTGGGATCCAACGCCCACCAACTAATGCTAGCAGATGGGACACACAGCTTATTGTCCATCCGAGGGACGGTGTAAGTGACGTGACAATATGTAGTCGGACCAGGAAACGGACTGAGGCAAACAGCTCAAAGGTGAGTGTGCTACCTCTGCACCATCCTGTCGGACAAAGTTAAATTGCAATAAGATAAAGTAATTGGAAATTAAATGGCAAAACACTCAGCTAACCATTGAAACATGGAGGGGCAATGATCACATTAGGCCAGGTCAATGTAGGACAAATGGAAGTGCAAGAGACCTTTTGGCATTGTTTTCAATGGGGTCGAAAGGATAGGCTACGCTGCTGGCAGTGATGTGGCATTCTTTGTAAGCTTACTCAAATTCACCGGAGAACAAGAAAAATAGATCGAATGGGGGTAGAGAGGGGAGGGAGCTGCCTCATTGTGGCCTGGGTTTGAACCCTAACCTTCGGTACCTTGCCTCCACTCAGGCAGCTCAGTTTAGCTCAAACGCCACGTTTCAGGCAGAAAGAAGAGTCACAATTGGTTACAGGAGACGGCATGGGAACATGCGCATTCCAGCTCCAGCCAATAACACGCAGTGTCCTTCGGCAATCCTATAAATAGCTCACTTGCAGCCACCCCTCCCCCGCACCGATACAGCAATGCACACTTCCCTGCCCAGCTCCATGGTAACACAGGCTCGGAATGGTTGCTTGCTCACTATGCTCTCCGCGCCTCCCAAACGCCATGGCATAGTCCGTCTCAGATCAATGGCCAGGCGGCAATATCGCAGCTCATGCGATTGTTTTCATCACAGTCTGATGTACAGACTGTACAGACTATTTATACAGGGCGAGGTAGGCTGTACGACTGAATGCAAATGACGCCAGGTGCAGCCCTCGTCCAACAGGCCGATCGCGACTGTGCCTGTACATCACCATGCACGCATGATTGATGCAACGAGAGTGGTGTTGGGAGTGACACAACTGGCCCGGTCGATTCTGCAGCAGTCAAAAGTACGGGCAGCACACAACAGATGCATTCCTAAATGTCCTTCAACCGAAAAATAGCCAGCGGTTATCTCTTAAAGGCCAATGTTAGAGCATTTTGCGAAGGAAGCGAACACATGAACAACATCGAGTGCCGAGACATGCAAGGACATGCTGTATAAGGTATCAAAACAACTCACTACTGAGCACAATCGATGAGCTGATACTCATTGGACCTTTCGTAGCATGCTCGGACTCCCTCGTCCAACCACAGCGTATGTGTTTTCTCAAAAAATTCCTGGACAAGGAAGAAAAAAAAATTGATGCACAGAAGGGAAGGTGACTTAGGAGAATGGAAAGCAAACAAACATTTGATAGGTCAGACTGCACATTGGTGAAGTATATCAAATAGATCTCCAAGCCACACACCCTCTCATACAGCGGGGTTAGCCATGTAATTTGACCTTCATGACTAAAGATCGAATCATACACATCTTAGTGTCATGCATGTTTGACAGGCGTGAGTAAGAAGCTCTCTCAAGATTTATTGAATTATTGTCAATGTTGCGAATGGTCCCCAAAATGATGAACAGAAAAACAACATGCATCGATCTTAGAAATTGTAACTACGTAAGGGGGTGAGGGATTGGGGATAGTTTTACTTCTTATAACAATCTCAATTTAAGGGGGAAATTAAATAATCAAATTGCATTAAAAATAATCCCAGATACAATTTATTTATAGTCGAAAATTACACACCTCTATGTCTCTACATCACCAAATACCAATGACAGAGCAAGAGTTTGACTCAGTAATGAAGCATAAAATTAAATAAAGTTGATTTTTGTTAATACATCGAGGAAGCCAAAGTGAAGGTGATGAAGTTCTAATATAAACTCCCAAAAGTAGTCACCAATCTTGGACACCCACAGATGATGCAACATACTTACAATTAAACTCCATTAAATATCAGCATCCTCCGATATTAAAAGTAGGAAGAGTACCCGTCTCAAGTGACAGGAAAAGGTAGCAAAAGTATCCTCCTCTTCTCTCCCTCCATACCCCCCTCCCCAGCTCTCTCTTCCACCTTCTCCCACTCTATCTCTCCCCCACTCAAAACCACTCCCTTGTCTCCCCCACACTCCCGTCTCCCCCCACTCACATCCTGCTCCCTCCCCTCACATCCCACTCCCTTCCCCACAACCCTGTCTCTCCCCCACTCCCTTCTCCCTCGCTCTCCCCCCCCCCCCCCCACTCCCCTCTCCCTACCCGCATATCCCGCTCCACACTCCCCTCTACTCTACATGTCGGTGCTCTATCCCTTTTAAACAGCTTCAATTTCCTTTTCAGTTGTTTGTTTTTTTTGCTTTTGCTATTCAGTTGTTGTGTTTATTTGATATTTGATGTACCATACTCGATGTGCCATATGCGTCTGTGCCACCAAAGCAGGCTCCTGAGCAAGGCTTGTACTGGGTGGTTTACCATTGCCTTCCCAGCAGTAGTTCGGGCAGGAATTTGTAATTTGGCCAGGGTGCCAGAGATAGCTTGCCCACTCTTTGTGAAGGACACCGTGGGGATCTTTAACGTCTAGCAACGGATGTCGAAAGATGGGACACCCAGTTTAACACCCATCGGAGAGAGGGCACATATTGATGATTCACTCAGTCTGTGAAACACCAGGATGATAGTTTATAGCTGGGTCAGGATTCAAAACCAGGCTAGGCAGCTTAGAGGAGAGTGTGTGTACCTCGAGGTCATCCTGTCAGCCGAGGTCACATTTAACGCACTGTTAATAATCAAACTGTGATTCCATGTTGTACCAGTATGTATTACTATCCGTTAAAAATATATACCACAAGAGAGCAATTTGTCTGTCTGTGTGTCTGCGTCACCATTTTTCTCAGATGGCTGAACCGATCTTCGTCAAACTTTCAGAGGGTCACTCGTGAGTGCTGGGAGTGTTTTAGGCAAAAAAAGAAAAGAAAAAAGAAAAGAAAAGAAGCTATGTGAAAGGTCATAGTAAATTATCCCCTATTAGTTCTTACAACTTCTGTGGACACATTTCTTGATGATTGGAACAGTTAAAAGCTTGGCACATCAGTATCTTGAACGCGAGAATAACTTGTGATGAAACGCACACATACGGGTCCATCAAGTTGTGCACCGTCACACGAATCGATGGAAGTAGCTCATTTGCATAATGGATGTGAAAAAGTCCAATTAAAAAAAAAACGATTAACTGGATTATTATTCTCCCACAAACATTTTTGTGTGAATGGATCAGCGATATCACCTCAAACATATATCTTCAAAAAATTTAATGATTGTGTCTAAACAAAATCTAATCGGCTTGTTCTTGTCACCTACCCAACTTATCCACCAAATTTTGTCCGAATCAATCCACAACCCTTGGAGATATCGTGCTTTATATCGTTTTTGGCCCCATCTCTCATTTGTGAAGAATCATTTAAAATTCTCGGATTTGGATCTTCACCAAAATCTAATAAATTTGTCCTCATCACACCACACACCCAACATGTCCACTAAGTTTCGTCAGAATCTGTCCATAACTTTTTGAGATATCCTGCTCACAGCCAGACATACAGAGAGATAGACAGTGTTGAAAACATAACCTCTGTCCACCTTTGGTGGAGGTAATAAAAGGCAAAAGCATAATTATAGTTTAGTTTTATGTTTATGAGGGACTCCTCCAGGTGGACAAAATTAACAAAAAATACAAATGAAGGCAAAGATTACAAGTTTTGTGGAGGAAGAATAATGAACAGCAATCAGATATATATGAGCAGTACACCTCCTCTTACGCTGCCTTCGCTTGCATCTATAATAATAAAAGGCAGTGTGTGGTGTGTGTGCGTGTTCTCCATAACTCCAAAACCATGAAACCTATCAGCCCCAAATTTTGCATGCATACACCTGGACCTCCAACAGATTGCAAGGATGAAAACTGGGTATTTTGGTGTGTTATAACATCCTTTTTTTGAAGGTGATTAACAGGGTGCTCATAACAAAAAACAACAACCCCAAAATACTTACAAAAATGGCTGTCCGCCATCTTGGTCAGACCACTGTCATCATCGCTGGGTTCTTAAGCTGCCATTTTGTTTCGGCCTATTGAAATGCGCCTTGGCTTGGAAACACTATCTACTCTCACGGACTAATTAAAGCATGGAATCGAAATCTGGATTCGTAGAAATGAATCTGGAAAAATTTTCATCCATTTACAACAGAAGCAATCAGCTTGCTATCACTTGCCAAGCCAGCCTTTCTTTATCAACCATTTCATTGGAGTGCTTGCTTAAGTCGCTTGGAAAGCACTCTACAATCTGCTTGGTAATGGAACGCACTGCAGTTTCTCAACATCCGCTTAGCTTTCCATTCGCTATATTTGTAGTTTTGCTTAAATATTTGTAATTACTTTCTTCCTCAACTCAGAGTGATATTCTTCGATGTTGGTTCGTTTGCACGGAAAGGGGTGGGTTGGGAATTCGGGAGGAGGCCAGGGAGTGGGTAGGATAAGATGGGGGGGGGGGGGGGGGGAGTGGGTGGGAGGGGGAAAGGGTGGGAGCTGTGGTGCAGCTGCAGGCCGAGTCGCACTCGGAAGCCCATGTTATAATCTCTTTTAAAATGGTACATGCTGTTTGAAAACGACTCGTAGTTTGCAATCATGTTTTAATGGGATGTCTAGAGATGCCCGGAGACGGTTACACAATATATAACTAATTTTATCCTTCATCAATTATCTTGTTATTTTGCACCTGTTGGCAAGTTTGCCAAACCCTCATTCTATTGCGCTGCCTTCCCCTCCCCTCTTACTGTCTTCACTTCCTGTCATGCTGCCTTCGCTTCCCCTCCCTCTCTCCTCCCTACCCCCCCCCCCCTCTCCTCCCTACCCTCTAATTTGCCCATGTTCATATAATGTGGAGGCAAGGGGGGGGGGGGGGGAGGGGAGGGGAGTGTGGGAGGGAGGGACGGGTAGGGGGTCTAACTTAGCTGTTTTGTCAAAAGTCATTTGAGGTTATATATAACCACCCACAAACTCCAGTGGTAGACCCATGCCTGATAGACAGCTGTGTTGACGTTTCCAGGTGGTCTAATGTTATATACCAGAAACCATACATATACAAGTAAATAAATAAAAGACCGCATGCTGCAACACCTTCAAAATGCTGAAGTTCATTAACCAACATCAGACCTACAAAATAGGGGAATTGTTGAACATTTCTGCAAGGTAAAGGTGTCACATTAAATGGTGTCTAAACAATGACAAGTGAAATTAAACAGCCACGAGATGTCCAGCCGGTGAAGAGTACACCGAATAATTTTCGATGTTATCAATACATGTCCCCACAATGCTGTAAACAATACCAACTGGAGCGAAGTTGATGGTGTGTCATCACAAATACCTACACCACTTCCAACCTAAAGCAAAATTGAAAAAAGCAAAAAGTTCCACCAGTAATGACTGTCAAATTTTGAGTTTAATTTTTTTTCCCCCTTTTTGACCCCAAGTCCTAACCCCCTGGAGAATGAACCAGGGGTGAAATACTAGCATTACAGATTTCATGCGTCTTCCAATGGCGATTGCAAATAAAAAGTTTCATTTAAGAATATTTAAAAATGTGCCTGCAACTTTTGACCGTGTGCCAGGGGGCGGGGGCAAAAATGGCACTGGTCTTGCACCTTCTTCCCATGTGGTGATCATAGTCATCCAGTTTGGTAAATTTCTGCTCAACTGTTCAGGAAGAGATAGCATGACGGACGGCCAAGACAGATAGACGGAGCCGATTACAATATCCCCTCATTTAAAAGAACAAAACAAAACAAAAAACGTGGAGATAATGATCAGCAATCCACAAACCTTGGTCAATCATAAATCTCAACCCAGGCTACATATACACGACCGTGACGATTGAGCCGTGGTTCATATGCAAAACCGGAGACAACATGGTGATCAAAGCTCTCAAAGATAATTTCACTTGTGTGGGCAAAATTTCATATTTCCGTTATCTGAGGTTACATAATTATTGTTACAAGTGACGTTGGCAAATCATCCATGGAAATTCCAATAATCTCTTCAACATCATCATCATCGTCGTCGTCACTTGCGTCCTTCACATTACCAGCAAGCCATAATTATCCAATTATATTTCAACAAAACATCGCAGAATACCGATCATTAATAATTGTCGATATTGTCTTGCCTCATCAGACAAAGTATTGAAGTTAGTCAAAATTATTGAAAAGTAGAGGTTGGCATAAATACAGCAATTGGTAAAATATCAATAAACTAGGACGTCACTCGGACGAGCGCATACCTCCTCAAGGCTGAACAGTTTACGCTTTATATCCCACTGATAGGCCAGATCTGGATCCAGACCCGAACCAAAATCGAATCGGCATATTCTGGTCACCTGCCCAATTCATCCACCAAGTTCCAAACGAATCCGTTGACAACTTTGATATTGTGCTATACAGTAAACTCTGAAATATCGTGGGTTTAGAGCAATCGCTTGCTCATATTGCATTCCGATTTCGTTATTGCGGAACTTCATTTCGACCAATCGCGGTTTTTGAGCTGAGATGAGCCATAATTTGCTTCAGTGTGTATGATTACCTCGCATATTGCAAGTCTTTTGTTGTTTCTTGCGCACTTTTAATAATGGCGCCCAAATATAAAACGATGGACAAAATGAATTGTGGCAAAAGGCAGGGAAAGGTTATAATGTGCGGAAAAAAAAGAGCCGTTAGATAGGTTGGCTGGAGGTGAAAATTCGGCACCTATGGGTGGGCCCCCATTACGGGATAAATGATTCAACTGTATGGTATATCTATAAAAGTGAGTTAAATATCCATGCAAGTGTTGTCGCCAGTGCTCCGCAAAGTGAAAAAAAGTGTCATTCTAGTTCCATGGATTGAAAGGATGGGAAAAGCCCATAATGTTCGAATTGTGGACCAAACACAGAAAAAAATTGCTTTGGAGTGGACCGGTGATACCATTGCGGATTTACCAATGTTTCCATGAGGAACCCGCGTCCGAAGACTCCAGTTCAAGCATGGCTACCCAAAGGTTCCACACCAGCAAGTGCTGGTCTGAGAACTTCAAAATAAAATTTGGCTTCCACAATGTAAAATTAGTCGGAGAAGCAGCATCGGCAGACCATGATGCTCTGGAAAACTACCCACCACAGCTCATGAAACTAATCGAGGCTAAGGGATTTATGCCACAGCAGGTCTTTAATGCTGATGAGACGGGATTATTCTCGAAGAGGATGCCATCTCGTACCTTCCTGTCCAAGCTGGAAAGATCTTCTCTGGGTAAAGGTGGCCAAGGATAATCTTACACTTCTCTAATGTGGCAATGCAGCAGGTGACTTTGTCGTAAAACCAATGCTGCTCTTCTGATCGATCAATCTCCCTACCCACTCCCCTATACCAACTCCAACAGCACCATCATAACCCGAGATAATTCTTGTGGTTTATATTTATGGCAGAGAACGTAATATTCTTACCCTCATCCACCTCACCTCACCCTCACTGGGTTTATTTAAAATTTCTCGGGTTTTCCCGTTCTTCCTGTAGCGTGGGGGCCCTGCTCTTAGGATGCCCCCATGGAGCCGCCGTGTCACAATGGAAGCCAAGCGGCTTAAGCACTCAAGATTGCACGTGAACGAAACGGTTCATAAGGAACGGCTGGCTTGGCAAGCGCTGGCAAGCTGCTTGGTAAATGAACACATCGCCGGACATCTCGACAGCATACAGTATACTTTACATACAAAACACCGACAAAAGGAGAGTTAAAAAAGGAAAAAAGAAAAAAGAAAAAAAAGCACGAACTATTAATCATGACTTTTCCTTGTAATCAAAATGTACCTTGTCCAGTCTTCAAAGTGGTTTCTACTTTTTAAAATATACATACACTCAGAGTTGAGACAAACTCACTGATGTTGAGTGTACGAAAGTGCACGTGTGCATTTCATATAATATTAAAGTGTACATGTACATTTCAAAATGTACGTGGACATGATTTCACATATGCGAATGATATGTCCATATAATGTAGGTGGACATGATTTCACATATGCGAATGATATGTCCATGTTGATGTGAAATACAGTTGGAAAAGTCAGAAGAAAACCAAAAGTGTTTCTTATTAAAGACCACTATTTTCTTTCCACTGAATTGAGAGAACTTACAGTATCTTCTTTGGGTGGTGCTTATCGCATTTCAGCCACGATCACTCCAAACAAAACATGCATTACCTCGTTTACTCTGCATGAATGAATGAATGAATGAATGAATGATCGTTTTAAGGCCTAATTCACCCCAGATCCACCTTGTTTGAAATTCCAACTTCTTTCCTGGAAGTCTTGGCAGTGTCCATATGTTTTATACCTCTCCCACCCCCCCCCCCCCCTTCCCATGCCTCGCCCCCAAAGCCCTCTCCCTCCCACAGTTCTCTCGATGTCTCCATGTCTCTCGGTCCCTGCTCTCAAATGTTGCGTTTGTGTCCTTCCCCCTCTCTCCCCATCTTGTCTACCGCTCCCGATGTTATTTGTTTTGTGTGTCTGTTTGTCTTTCTGTGTGATTAATGTTCGCTCTTTCACGAGCCTCGATCTTGTATACAATAAAAAAAAAAGAAAAAGAAAAAAAAAGGCCATTTCCCCCGCGAGAGCGGGGGTTAGCCTTGCGGGCCCCATGACAATCATGGTTCCCTGTTTGAGGCAATGTTTTTTTATGGCCGGATGCCCTTCCTGATGCCAACCCTTGCAGAAATGTTCAACAATTCCCCTATTTTGTAGGTCTGATGTTGGTGTTGGTCTGCATGAGATGCAATAAATTGTTTCCTCAAAACGGCACCTTTATTTAATGATAGAAGACACACTGTTCAGTCTTCAAATGTACACCAGGGGCCGAATGAAACGATGTGGAGAGAAACAAATGGTGGGGATTTCTGGCCCACTGGCATCGCCTGGCTAATGGACAGTGCTTGTGAGACAGGGGGGAGGAGGAGTGAGGGTCATGGCCTGCAGAATGGGTGGCACTTATGACCCATAGACACAAACTCAGCTATATTATATTATATATATATACAGGGTGAGTCAAAAGTAGCGCCCGATTTCTGTTTTTATATATATATATATATATATATATATATATATATATATATATATATATATATATATATATATATATATATATATATATATATATATATATATATATATATATATATATAAATATATATCTATCTATAATTCCAGTAATCTCTGTGTGTTTGTTTGTACGTTTGTTTGTCTGTGACCGCTGTTTCTCGACAACCACGGGTCCGATATACTTTAAACTTGCCAGGTATATTGCTGGGGACCCGAGGATGTGCCTTTTCAAGGTTTCATATTAATCGGACAATTACTTACCGAGCTATGTCCAAAAAACGATTCAACCAATCAGAGAGCAGCGAGCTATCGCGTGTGCCGAACGTGGCGGACACACTCTGCCTCGGATGGCACATTTGAGAGCGTATTCATTTATTTCACGTTTGCAAACTATGTTGGCGCTATGTTGGCGTTAAACTATGTTTTAAAACTAATAAAAACCCCGGGGGGATTGTCACTGTACTCGCAAGCCGTTCGCCGTTCGCTTTGGCGTTGCGAATGGACCAAAACATTTCATGCACCAAACCATTTCATGTAAAGCGTTCGCCGTTCGCTTTGGCGTTGCGAATGGACCAAAACAT
Organism: Myxine glutinosa; assembly: GCF_964187855.1. Lineage (NCBI taxonomy): Eukaryota > Metazoa > Chordata > Myxini > Myxiniformes > Myxinidae > Myxine > Myxine glutinosa. Next base: position 86,744,999 of record NC_136269.1, read on the forward strand.
TTCATGGACCAAACCATTTCATGTAAATAGAGGGGGGGATATAATTTTAGATATAGATATAGTACGGGCATGCCCTAGTATATATAAATAAAGAAATAAATATATATATATACACAAAGAATTAAGTTAAGCACCCCCCCCGTTTTTTTACAACCTCGCACATTACAAGTTTGTTGTCGTCAAAACAGTGTAATATACCCATGATATTGCTATATTTTCTGGAGAAGTGATATTATGGTCACATAAAAACATAACAATCATGCCGTTTTCAATATTTTATTCTGCATAATTTAAGGTGAAATTTTTTGGGAATTTTAGGCATATTTTCACCTCAATTTAAGTATGGAGCTATAGGTCCATCACGGACAGTGTGGATGACGTTTATGTTTTCTAACGTACAGTCATTGTTCTGAGAAGACCTCTAGCGATCTTTGCGTCAATAACGTCAATAACGTCAATAACGTGTAATGTCAATAACGTGTAAGTGACGTCAATAACGTCAATAACGTCAATAACTAATGTCATACCAATCATTATTTGATCTCACATACCTTAGAATATATGCCAATGTATACATATACACAAAGAATATATATTAGGGGGTGCTTACCTTAATTTGTTGTGTAGGGGTGCTTAACTTAATTCTTTGTGTATATATATATATATATATATATGTATATATATATATATATATATATATATATATATATTGTTACGGTTTTTAGAACCTTCACTGTGTAAATTTTAGTAAATGTTCCCTTATAAATGATCCCCTGTAAATATCCCCATTAATTGGCTTTGTTAAAGATCGCACCCTAGTTAGTCCATGTACAACACGTAGAGCACCATAGGACCTCTCTGTAGTTATTTCATTATTATGTGTTTCAGTTAAGGATCTGTTCCCAATAGTTGAATCTGCGTTGCATTAATCAAATAAGATAGGCCCCCTTCAATTTCCCCGATCATCTCCCGCTCTTCAAAGTGCAGAGAGAGCGGTAGGGCAGCGTTCGCTGCCCCTTGTCTTGATTCGGTTGTTGGCCCCAAGCCGCCATTGAACATGCGGTCTCACGCCGAGGAAAAAGGGGGCGGGACACAATAACAAGGTGTGGCACGTCAACTCACCATCAAGGGGCGGACGGGCGAGCTCTGAAAGCCAACCAGGGCCGAGGCAAGCTCACCATTGGGCGTGTCCTGGGAGCCGGCGGCTTGATCTAATAACGCCATATCAAAGCGGCTGCGAGGGACTGCTTCAGGAGAAGAGGAGAGAGGAGAGATGAGTGCAAAGGTCCGAGGTACCAGAGGAGAACACGCTGAATCGTGAGGCAGAAGAGTGGGTCCGTTGGCAATGACAATCTCACCATATATCCACCTTGTCAGACCGCGTGAAACCAATACGTGCAGCTGCCGCCGGGTTTGGCCTAAAGCCCGGAGCGTGGACTGGAGTGGACCTCGACGCTGTGCATCTACCCGACCCTTCCTGCCCTGCCAGCCTGCCTGCCTGGACCTTCTCCTCCTTCCAGCCATTCCTTCCTGCCATTACCCTCCCGTGTAAGTCTGTTTGTTTGTCTGGGGTATAATATAAGACTGTTTTAAGGCTGCCCTGTGTATCTGCTTCTTCCTCTTCCTGTACAGTCCTACCTTTCGTTTCTTCCTTGGTTTTGGTTTTGTAGATAGTGAATAAACCTGTGTTCTTTCTTACCCTTTCGGTTTCTTCTTCCCCCGATCGCTTTAGTCCTTTCCCGATTGAGTACCTGTGGCGCGATTTGGCCAACCGCTATAGTCGGGTTTAGTCCTTTTGTTAACGGCCTGAGTCGTGACTCGCTTCGCTCGGCGTGTCCATTACAGCCGCGGCTCGGGCGGGGCTCATTTCCTCGCTTACCGAAGGCGCTGGTAATTAGGTAATAGGAATAATTGGCCTACTACCCTATTCAGCGCTGACCGGAAGTGACGTCATAGCTCCGGGACTCGGACGGCCAGTGTGATAGACGAGGGGATTAAACCCCCCCTCGGTAAGGGGAGTGCCGTAACCGAGATCCATAACAATATATATATATATATATATATATATATATATATATATATATATATATATATATATATATATTTCTGTCAGTTGATTGTTTGTTTGCCATTTGTATTAGTGTACAAGAAGGTAGAAATAAATGAATGACATGTTTATCTAACCATTTATTCGGGGGAAAATTATTACGGAACTGTACCAAGCTGTTTTACTTGCAATTTTCAAAGTGCCCTCCCTCGTGATCGATGCACAATTGCAGCCGAGCAGGCACAGAGTGGCACACACTTGCAGAGTTCGATATCAATTTCCTCAAACTTTGCAGTGATTTGAACCTTCAATCCCTGAATGGTACGAGGCTTTTCACGATAAACAAGGTCTTTCATGAGCCCCCAAAGAAAGAAATCTGGAGGTGTAAGGTCTGTTTCCATTTTTTCTGGTGTTTCCATTCTGTTTTTCATAAGGTTTCCATTTTTCTGGTGTATGATATGGATAACACTTGATTGGCTCACTTCCAACTCTGCAGATAAACGGCGAGTTGACTTTTGCGGACTTTGTTCCAGTCTCCTGATGGCTTCTTCAGCCTTAGCTACATTCGTTGCCGTTTTCGGACGACCGGACTTCTTTGCAGTGGCTACCGACCCTGTTGCTTCAAATTTCTCGACAATCAATCGTATGTTTCTTCCTTGGGGTGGGTTAAATCGAATTCCTGTATCAAACGGCGTGCCGCCATCGTTGGTTGTTCATTACATTTGTAGTAATGTTTCACGGCCGCAATGCGTTGATTCATTGAAAGGTAATTCATGGTTCAATTTGGTGCAAATTCAGTAACTTTCCAAACTCTCAGCAATAACCTGCAAAACAAAAACAAAAAAACTAAGAAAATTAATAATCTGCAAGACAATTATTAACAACATGACATCCCAGAAAGAATCTGACAGCTGAAAAAACAGAAATCGGGCGCGGGCGCTACTTTTGATTCACCCTGTATACACACACACAGATTGAACCTCCTAACTTGACTAGGAAGCAAGGCACAGATTGAGTCTCACCCCAGCAATTGCTGCACAACCTGTTAGCAACAAGTGTCGCCTGCCACGCTGACACATTGTCTCTGCCCTGCTCATCAACAATTAGGAGGTTTGCAGTCAGAAACATTACATTTAACGAAGGAAGCACACTAACCCGATGACATGACACTGACATCATGTGCATAAATTATACCAACACATCACCTCCAAACTAGGAGGCATCTGCATGGTACTCAAGTCTTTGCAGACTGAGATTAAAGCTCTATGGTCACAAATAGACAAAGGCAGAGCTGTCGATCTAGATTTTGCATTATGGGCTCATCAGGACAACATACTGCAAATTGTTTATTTGTGACCAATCTCAGCCATTAATATACATATATATATATATTGTTGCGGTTGTGAGCATAAAGGATAACCCCCCTCGTAGGTAGACGCACCACAACATGTAGTCTCACGGTAGTTCAGTTATTTCTTAGTAAATGTAAGCATAGTCTCCTTTCCTGTGTTAGTTTTGCGTTGAGCGGGCCAGTGAGTAAGCCTCAATTAGGCTAGAATGCCATGTGCTCGGCCTGAACAAGTCTGGCAAGGCCAAAGGGAGGAGTTGCAGGGGGAGTGGCCGGTAAGGGACGAGCCACCAATCAGAGCTTGAGGGGAGTGGCTCACCACGGCAACGGGAGGCGGAGCATGGAATATTCGGTAAGGCCGGGGCGGGGCCATAAAAACCCAGCCCCGGGCCCCCCCATCAGTCAGAGTTTGCCCCGAACAAGCAGAGACAAGTCGGAGTCGAGAATCAGCGCGAGTCAGAGACAAGTTGAGTCGGAGCCCCTGTGAGATCGTCAGAACCGCAGCAGAACGAGTGAATTGAGTTGCTTTTCATAGCCCTCTATACACGAACTCTACCCGTGCCCTGCGCTCTGCCGCTGTATTAATCGCGCTGTGTGGAGACGACCCATTCCGGGCCACAGACGCGCGATCTCCTCCTGCCTGCGTTTCCAAGCATACGTGCCGTGAACACCAGAGGGCCACGCCGGGCGAGCTGTCCGGGAGCGACCGACGGCAAGGCGCGTTTGGCGCGCGAACTTCCTTCCTTCTTTTCCCCGCGTGAGTGAATGGGCCCTTTGTCTGGGGATAAGTTAAGATTGCTTAAGTGCCTGCTCTGCGTCTCTTCGAATCACTGTACATTATAAACTAGCGGGGTCACCCGTGGGAATCCCACGGGCATGGATGTGTGTGACATTTCGACATATTGAGTTATATGCTGCACATTCATTTTTACAAAATGGTTACTGGCAAGTCATCAGATCCAGAAATGGTGTGAATTTAGTTATTTCACATAATATGTGACCCCTCACTCCTCTCCACCTGACACTCTCCTGTCTCCACCTGACACTCTCCTGTCTCCACCTGACACTCTCCTCTCTCCACCTAGCACTCCTCTCCTCTCCAAACCCTCACATCCCTCTCCTTTCCAATCCCTCACCTCTCCAATCCCTCACACTCCTCTCCTCTCCAATCCTTCACACGCCTCTCCAATCGCGCCTCACACTCCTCTCCAATCGCGCCTCACACTCCTCTCCAATCGCGCCTCACACTCCTCTCCAATCGTGCCTCACACTCCTCTCCAATCGTGCCTCACACTCCCCTCCAATCACTCCTCTCCAATCGTGCCTCACACTCCTCTCCAATCACGCCTCACACTCCTCTCCAATCGTGCCTCACACTCCTCTCCAATCGCGCCTCACACTCCTCTCCAATCGCGCCTCACTCGCCTCTCCAATCGGCTTTCCCCGTCTCGTTTCTCTCCTTTTTCTCCCGTCTCGTTCTTTTTCTTGCTCCAAATCGGCCCGTCGGAATCGGAAATCGGCCCGTCTCGCCCGTCGGCCCGTCGGAATCGGAAATCGGCCCGTCTTGCTTTTGTGCTTGTGCGTAAATAAATTGTGTTCATGACACCATTTCTGGTGTTGGGCTAGCGGCTAGGGTGCCGGCTTAGGATCCTGGGTTCGAATCTCGGTCGATCGCCGAATTAATGCCAGGGGGGTTGACTCAGCCTGTCATCCTTCCGAGGTCGGCTAATTGAGTACCAGTTCACTGGTAATTCCCTGTTTGTCGTTGAAGGCGGCAAAAAGGGTTGGCGTCAGGAAGGGCATCCGGCCGTAAAACATTGCTTCAAAAAGGGGACAAAAAAACAACAACTACCACGGTCCCCGAAAAGGCCAACCCCCGCTTTGCGGGGAAAAATGGCCTCTAAACGGTGGTTTTTACACCATTTCTGGATCTGATGACTTGCCAGTAACCATTTTGTAAAAATGAATGTGCAGCATCTAACTCAATATGTCGAAATGTCACACACATCCATGCCCGTGGGATTCCCACGGGTGACCCCGCAAGTTTGCATTGACGTTCGTCGATGGACTCGTTCGCCCGTCTCATTCGTTTTCTTGCTGCATCCTGTTCAAGTCTGCGTTCTTCATCGATCGTCTCATTCATTTTGGAAATAGAAGTTTCCACGCAGCGCATGAATTGTCACGATCCTCAAGAGGAATTTGTCTCGTAATCATCAAATGATAAATGGCAAGTAAATTATATTGTGGAAAATTAAAGATTTCAAATAAACCTATTTAAAGTGTATTCGCACATAACTAATTTTAAAAAACGAAGAAATATCTCTCGGTAATTTCCTGAAACATATTTTACTTCCGGCTAATAATGTTGAATTAAATAAAAACGAAGAAATATATGTCGGCATCATTGTTGACGTTTTTGTGACGACTGTCATCAAACGAAAAAGTAATATATCTTAACGGAAAAGCAAAAGCGAATTTTTAATATATATCGACACGTTGCCGTCGGTGTCATGTTGGGCGGTGTATGATACACCATGACGCGATTTTTAAAAATATATCTCTGCATTTTCCCGCGTGTGTGGAATGTTCTCAATTATTGCTGACACCGACTCTAAAACCATCGATAAAAATGAAATCATATGGTGAGTTAGATTGGAGATAAAGGCGTGAGAGAGACTCAATGGCCTTGAAGTTACAGGCATTTGAGAATTCATTTCGTTCTATAAACGGCAACTTTCATCGGATTTTCTTCTCGTTTTTTTTCAACCGAGTCTAAAACTATGTTAGCGACTGTGAAAAATGAAATGATATATCGAATTTAAAATAGATATCGACACATTGCCGTCGGTGTCATGTTGGGCGGTGTATGATACACCATGACGCGATTTTAAAAAATATATCTCTGCATTTTCCCGCGTGTGTGGAATGTTTGTGGAAAATTAAAGATTTCAAATAAACCTATTTAAAGTGTATGCGCACATAACTCGGTTATGTGCTCTCGGTCATGATCATGCTCTCGGTAATTTCCTGAAACATATTTTACATATTTTACTCGGTTATGTGCTCTCGGTCATGATCATGCTCTCGGTAATTTCCTGAAACATATTTTACTTCCGGCTAATATGTTGAATGAAATAAAAACGAAGAAATATATGTCGGCATCATTGTTGACGTTTTTGTGACGACTATCATCAAACGAAATAGTGATATATCATAACGGAAAAGCAAAAGCGAATTTTTAATATATATCGACACATTGCCGGCGGTGTCATGTTGGGCGGTGTATGATACACCATGACGCGATTTTAAAAAATATATCTCTGCATTTTCCCGCGTGTGTGGATTGTTCTCAATTATTGCTGACACCGAGTCTAAAAGTAAAACCATCGATAAAAATGAAATCATATGGTGAGTTAGATTGGAGATAAAGGCGTGAGAGAGACTCAATGGCCTTGAAGTTACAGGCCTTTGAGAATTCATTTCGTTCTATAAACGGCAACTTTCATCGGATTTTCTTCCCGTTTTTTTTCAACCGAGTCTAAAACTATGTTAGCGACTGTGAAAAATGAAATGATTTATCGAATTTGATTTGAAATAAAACTGGGGGAGAGCAAGACACCACGGGCCTACAAAACAGGACTCAAAGCTATGCGAGTTAATAAAATGGTGGATATTTGTTTATAGCCACTCCCAGAATGGGTGGAGCTATGGGTGGAGCTACTCTGCAAACCGAGTAAGCCACACCCCGGACAGACACCCAACAGATAGACAGACAGACAGACAGAATCATCTACGGCTATTATCACTGTACATTATAAATAAACCGTGTTCTTCCTCTTATTTGATCGTTCCCGTCCTTTCCATTAATTGGCTTAGCATCATACGAATAGAACCGCTCGAATCGGGTTCAATAAAAGGTAACGGCACGAGTCACGTGATACGCACACCGCTCGGGCGTATTCGATTAGCGTGGCTTGTGCGAGGTCCGGTCCCCGTTTTCGTGGCAACGTGGGTTAAAGGTACGTGCGGCGTCGACCCGATACCCTTTTCCACGCTCGCTGCGGAAGTGGCGATTCGGCCTCATGGACATGAAGACCCGAGGGGGAAAAGGGGCTTAACCCCCCCCCCCCCCCTCTGTATGTCGATGGGCTTCGGGAGATCCGCAACAATATATATATATATGGAGGTTTGACATTTTATATCTTTTTCTTCTTATTTTTATCCCAGGAAGACAAAATTTACTTGTTTTTAGGCTATATTTTCTCGAAGACCAGGAACCTAACCCCCCATAATTCCCATCGGCCCTTGATTTTAACGATTGTGGCATTTTCCAGGAACACAACCCCCATGATAGTTGAGGGTTTACTGTATATCATTTTTGGCCCATCTTTCAATGGTGAAGAATCACTGAAAAAAAATCTCGTATCCAGATCCGCATCTTCACCAAAATTGAATCAATTTATTTCTGTCACACACTCAACCTATCCAGCAAGTTTCGTCCAAATCTGATTATAACAGTTTGAGATACCCAGCTCACAGACAAACAGATAGACAATCAGGGGTGAATACATTACCTCCATCCATCTTCAGTGGCAGAAGTAACTAGAGAGTTCATAGAACACCTTACCCCCTGTGCAGTCTTGAGGAAAAGGATATGGCATGGGAAGGGCCTTTTCAATCTTTGCTTTGCGTTTCCTGAATGCAAAGGCTGAACCTTTTGCTATATCAGCTCAGAGAAAGACGATTTTGGAGCGATCTTTAACAAAAAGAAAGATGCAACAAAACAACATATTTTTGACAAAGTTAGCTTTGTGGTTGCATCACTATACACCATAATTTTGTCTCAAACACGCTGTTACTCCGCCATCAAAGCTCGTGGCAAATTTGATTGTTTGAGATGGAGTAAAAATTTGCCCAAGTACTGCTAATCTGTTCAAAGGGTTTTGGAAGAGCAAATAAGGCGATTTGTATTCTATAGTGTTCAGGTACGTATATAGTTTAATTAAAATAAAAAGTTTTAAAATAAAAAAAAAGAAGGGTTTCAGGGGTCTACCGCCATTGATGCACCCACCGTCCTTCAAAACACCTTATTTAACACGTAATATCTGTTAATTGTGTCTGTTTGTGTCCGTAATGATATCCTTAAAAACGAACTTTCCTGTTTGGAATTATTTTCAATTTTTTTTCAGTGAATAGACTGAAGAAATTGCTATACGGTGAGTGCGCATGCGTGCTCTGGACAATATTCCGTACAATTTGCCAAATTCAGAGCCAAAGTTCAGCGAAACTGCAGGCTTGTGCTCCGATTCACGTTCCGATTCTTGTTCCGCAGTGTTCAAAATATAACCTTGAATTGAAATCAAGTAGTTTCTCGATCATAAACTGATGTCTCTCAGATAGACAGACATACAGACAAAGTGGACCAGTTGCTTAACCTCGCCTTCAGATTCACACATGGGGTAATAAAAAACAGGTCAAACCCCAAAGTGTTGACTGGAATAAAGCTGATTCCAAAGAATCAGCACTTCCTCCAAAGAGAATGGCAATTGAGTGGCTTCAAGAAACTATCAAATGACCACGTATGAGTTTTCTCGAGTCTCATGTAAATTAATCCCAGAAATGCCAATGTTTACATTTAGACCAAAAGCAGTCCCAAAAATAGACACCAGCCTTAATGGAGGAAATTGGAAGTGAAATCATAGAGGTAATAAAATAAAACCATTCAAGAAGGTAATGCATCAATCAGAATTCGCTTTTCCAAACAGACACTGCAATTTTAACATGCTTTGCCACCGTGGAGAGCTGTGGAGAGCACAATAATGACCAATTTCAGGATTTAACTGGAACTGCACTCGGTAGAGCGCATACCTCCACTAACCTGAACAGTTTATGTTTTGGATCACATATCCATATTCAGATCTTCACCAAAATCAAATTAGCTTGTTTGTGTCACCCAACTCGTCCACCAAGTTTCATCATAACTCGTCCACAACTTTGAGATATCGTGCTATACATTGATTTTGGCCCCATCGCTCAATGTTGAAGAATCATTTAAGAATTTTATGTATCCGGATCCAGATTCGGATCTTCACCAAAATCTAATCAATTCGTCCTTGTCACACACCAAACCTGTCCACCAAATATAGAGCGATTAAAGAAAAGAAATAAAATCGATTTTTTTTTCAAGGTTTTAAATGTTTTGCCAAAAACACTAGACATTCACTGACGAACCTCGAAAAGTTTGACGAAGATCTGTTTGGCCATCTCTGAGAAAAATGGCGACACAGACAGACAAACATCTCTCAGAGTATAGATAACCCGCCATGCCCAGATATATATTAAAAACTGGAAGGATGAAAAGGTAATTAAAAAATAAGAAAATAAGAAGTTTAACTCGGCTGACATCAAAAGTCGACCCTTAAAGGTAGAGAAAACAGCTTACAAGTGTTGTTACGTCTTGTTACTGTGCTTTATTTCACTATTTTATTACTGCTGGGCAAAGTTCATGACTAAAACCAGCTGGCTATTGCCTAGAACCCCCCCACCTCCATCACTCCCCGCACTCTCTGATAGGCCGGATCTGCATCTGGATCTGAACCAAAATTGAATCGACTTGTTCTTGTCGCCTACCCAACTCATCCACCAAGTTTCGCCACAATCCATCCACAACGTTTTTGAAATATCATGCTATACGTACACCGTTTTTAGCCCTATCTCTCAATTGCACAAAATCACCAAAAAAAATTACCGTATCCGGATCCGGATCTTCACCAAAAAAAAAGTCCTCTGTTGTGATTTACAAGATGGTGTAAAAATGTTGTTGTTGACCTTTAACAGAGCCAACAAGCTCTGAGGAAAAATGATGATGAGTATAATGATGAGGGTAATTCATATCGCAAGTCTGTGATGTCAATGACATTCCTGTTCTTGGCTCGTAAGAGGCACAATTGCATACATCTGGACTCAAATCATGTCTTCAACACATTCAACTTTAAATAGCAATTAAATGTGGCCAGAGATGTATTAAATTAAACAAAACATCAAGATGCCACGCACATTTCACAACCAACCACAACATGGATGACTGCCTGGCCCTGGCTACACAAAGGCAAGAGTATAACATCTTAGATGTGAGAAATTTTTGGATCGCTCGTGGAAGATTGATCGAATATCTACATGTCGCAGGCCTGTCCGAGCAGAACTGGCCGGGACTAATCAACAACAACAACCAACCACCAACACTGTCTCAGCCGAAGTTTGAAACAATTAGCGTCGGGTGTTGTTGAAGAGCAGCAAAACGTGAGACCATTGGATCACTACAAAGATTGAGTAAGAAAAGCCAATACAACTAGAGCGTAATAATTTTCATTAGCCTTTTATGTTTTGGATCACATATCCATATTCAGATCTTCCTCCCCATCCCCACCCTCCACTCTCCTGCCTCCCTTGTTCAGAGAAATAGAACACGACAAAGTCAGTGACCGGCGCTTCACTATTCCTCAATTAGCACTGCTCAACATCAAAGTAATCATGCTTAGCACAAATACGGACCTCAAGTTAATACTAATTTAAGGCTCATTGCAGCACATCAAAAAAGTCTCGAACGACAACGACGAGGAGAACGAGGAATGCCGGACAAATCGCTCTTTCTGGACACCCTCATATCGACTATATAGCACCTTTCCTGTGAGGGCACAACCATTTTCCCTTGCACAGGTACTTAGTTCTCAGGAATACTTCAACAAGACTTTATTATCGACTTGTCCGACTTTGTGACAACACCTGCCGCCATGCATAATTTTGCGCTTCAGGTCGGCAAAATTTTGTTCTGGAAAAATGCACAAAACTTATGAGGAAATGTCAAGAAGCAAGTCAGATCACCAAATGTGAACATCAGTCAAAAAGAAAGGGGGGAAAAATATATAATAACAATAAAAATAAAAGCAACAAGTCTCACCGCAATATCATTTGCAGCCCCAAGAATTGGTTGAGCTGTTACAATGGGCAACAAAACAGCTTTTAGCAGGTACTGTTTTTACAAATGGCCATTCAAGCAGGTATGTAGAGATCCTGGACATACAGATCAAGTCCATAGCTGTTCCTCCCTCACTCAGTAAGTGTGCGAGGTGCCTGTTGCAGGGTAGGGATGAGCTAAAAATAGCCATTTTCCAAACAGCCACGCCACTCAGCTCTGGCTCTCTGCCTGCACACACATCCGCCCTGCTGTTGGCACCACTCTGAACATGAACGAACATACGCACAAACAAGAAAACACGCACGCACACATATTATATATATATATATATGTGTATGTATATATATATATATATATATATATATATATATATATATACACATATATATAGATAGATATATACACATATATTATATATATATATATATACACATATATTATATATATATATATATATACACATATATTATATATATATATATATACACATATATTATATATATATATATATATACACATATATTATATATATATATACACATATATTATATATATATATACACATATATTATATATATATATATATATATATACACATATATTATATATATATATACACATATATTATATATATATATATACACATATATTATATATATATATATATATATATATATATATATATATATATATATATATATATATATATATATATATATATATATATATATACACATATATATAGATAGATATATACACATATATATATATAGATAGATATATATAGATAGATAGATACACATATATATAGATAGATATATACACATATATATAGATAGATATATACACATATATATAGATAGATATATACACATATATATAGATAGATATATACACATATATATATAGATAGATATATACACATATATATAGATAGATATATACACATATATATAGATAGATATATACACATATATATAGATATATATATATATATATATATATATATATAGATAGATAGATAGATAGATAGATAGATAGATAGATAGATAGATATATATATATATATATATATATATATATATATATATATATATATATATATATATATATGTATACACGAGGTGTGTTCAAAAAGTATGCGACCTTAATTTGTCGTGCGTAAACAAATGAAGCTAGGGAGGCGTTGATTGGTGCACGTATGTAGCCGATCCTAATGCGCACGCGTGAATTTTTTCCAACCTGCAGAAGCTGTCATTCGACGGCAGACTGCCGATGAGTGAGGAAGTGTAAGTGAGCGCCGTCGGATTTTCGTTTTTGACAAAATGACGGAAAAACTTGAACAACGCTACTGCATCAAATTTTGTGGAAAGCTTGGCGATTCCCAAGTGGAAACGATCCGCAAGATTCAACAGGCCTTCGGGGACGAAGCAATGAGCACCACACAGATAAAGCATCAACGCAATGCCATCCACCGTTTGCCCTTCACGTGACTCGTGGTGGTCCCTCTCGGCTCTCCCCCCGTTGGTATTTTTGTGCACATAAGATTGTTCACGGTTCTGTTTAAATATTATTTAAATATGTATAACCTTTCCCCTTCAGTGTTTTACTCAGTGGTATTTTACAACACGATGTTTTTCTTCCTATTTAAAAGGCTTTTCTCAATTTCCTCTCCAACTCATTCCACCTCAAAAAAAAAGAAATTTAATATCTTATACGTCTCCCTCACTACATGGTCTAAATTCACATTCATTCCATCCCTCCTCCATCATTCTGAACCGGATTGCTAACTTGAAAATCACAACAAACCCAATTTGTTTTCAATGTTCGTCTTTCATTAATCATCCACTTTCTAAACTCCCCTCTTGCCCCTCCCATCCAAATCCCTCCCCTTGCACCTACACTCCTAAACTCCGCCCTTGCCCCGCCACTCTTAAACTCCCCCCCTACCCCTCCACTCCTGAACTCCCCCCTTGCCCTTCCACTCCTGAACTCCCCCCTTGCCCTTCCCCTCCTAAACTCCCCCCTCACTCCTCCCCTTCAAAACTCCCCCCCAACCCCTCCCATTCAAATCTCCCCCCATACCATTCCTCTCCAATTCTCCCTCCTCCCCCCTCCTCCTCAAAGCTGCCTCCTCCCCACTTCGTCTCCCTTCTATCTCATACCTCCACCCCCCCCAACCTTCTTCTTTCCTCTGCCCCCCCCTCAAACAACCCCTCTCTGTGCCTCATCCCTTCACCTTCAAACCTTTCATCCTCCTCATCCTTCCCTTTCTTGGAACTCTTCTGCAATCGCTGACACACTAACAACTGCTCTCCCTACCTCCCCCTCTCATCCTTCATCTTACCCTACTCCTCCCCTCCCCTGTCCTGTACCCGATGCTCCCCCTCTCTCTTCATTAACGGTATGGACCTCAAACATCCGGGGCCTTCGCTCAAACCTGACTGATCTCTCCATACAGGTTGCTTCTGACAATCCAGACTTGATCTGCTTAACAGAGACTTTCCTCCTTCAAGATGTCTCTGATTCCTTAATATCTCTTCCTGGTTACTCCCTCCTCCGGTATGATAGACCTGAGCCTCGGCCTGGTGGTGGGGTGGCTATCTTTATCAAAAACTCTCTTCCTCACTCTCCTTGCACTGCCCTCTCTCCTCCTCACCCCTAGGAGTACCTCTGGCTACGGCTTCCTCTCCGCTCCCACCTTTTGTTCATATGTGTTCTGTACCGTCCCCCAAACAGTGATGACTCCATCTACATTTCACTGTCTGACAACATGGACCAACTTCTATCCACTCATCCCAACTCTCTCTTCCTCATATGTGGTGACTTCAATTGTCATCATGCCACCTGGTTGGGTGTGGGTTCCTCTCTCACCAGTCATGGCACCTCAGCAAAGGACTTCTGTAACTCACTGGGATTGACACAATCTGTCAATTTCCCGACCCGGATCTCAGCCAATGGAGTATCTTCTCTTCTAGACTTGGTTATGACTAACTTCCCTGCTAATGTCTGCTGCTCTTCTTCTGCTCCAATCGGTTCTTCTGATCATGTGCTTGTCAAAGTGGACATCTCTCTGGCCATTCTCAGAGAGCCTCCTCAGCATCGACGAGTCTGGCATTTCACTCAGGCCGACTGGGACGGTCTTCAAGCAGCCATCAATCGTCTGGATTGGTCTCCCATCTCCACTGCCTCTGACATCAATTCTTCCTGGGAATTCTTCCAAAGCAAACTGATCTCTCTCATGCACAGATTTATCCCATCTCGCTTTCAGTTGTCTTACCCTTCCTCCCGTCCATGGTACACTGAATCTTGTGGTGAGGCAGTTGCCCTGAAACAACTTGCCTTTGCCTCTTGGAAGGCTAATCCAACTGAAGGAAATCTCAGTTCCTTCCACCAAGCTCGGAACAAGTGTGTGTCTACCCTCAGGAGTGCCAGGAAGCACTATCTCTCCTCACTCAAGAATGAACTCTCAAACCTGTCTCCTTCCTCCAAATCCTGGTGGCGTCTGGTCAAATCCGTTTCTGGTGTTTGTTCCCCCTCCATCCCCTCCCTTACCTCAAATGGCCACACAGTTGACATCGCACGTGACAAAGCCGAATGCCTCAACTCTGTGTTTGCCTCAAAATCCTTAGTCCCAAACCCATCTCTCTCTGTTCCCACCTTTCCCAGTCGAACCAAACTGCTCCTGGACTCTGTGACCTTCTCTCCTGACAAGGTGGAGGAGTTTTTGTCAAACCTCGACTCTGATTCTGCAACTGGACCAGATGGCATCAGCCCACGGGTCCTAAAATCCTGCTCTGCCGCTCTATCTCACCCTCTCTCTGTTCTTTTCACCCTATCCTTTGCTCAAGGTCATCTGCCAGCATCCTGGAAATCAGCAAACATTACCGCTTTACACAAAAAGGTGCAAAAACAGATCCTTGCAACTACAGACCAATCAGCCTGCTCCCAATTATCAGCAAAGTCATGGAATCCATCATTGCTTCGGATATTAAATCTTTCCTCTTCTCCAATGGTTTGATCTCTGATCATCAATTTGGTTTCAGACCAGGTCACTCTACTCTGGACATGCTGCTTCTGCTGTCTCAACAATGGATGGAGGTCCTCAATGCCAAACAGGAAATCAGAGCTGTCTCCCTTGACATATCACGTGCCTTCGATACGGTCTGGCACCCAGCTCTGCTCACCAAACTCTCCTCCTATGGTATCCATGGAAATCTCCATGCATGGCTTGCGGACTTCCTCTCTGGTCGTAGTCAACGTGTGGCCCTGAATGGATTTCTCTCATCTCCCCTTCCCGTTCAGGCTGGAGTTCCCCAAGGCAGTGTGCTGGGCCCTGTGCTTTTTCTGGTCTTTATCAATGATCTCTCCGACTCTCTGGAAAATCCTCTGTATCTCTTTGCTGATGACTCCACTCTCTGCCGCTCCATTCCTCTTCCCTCAGATCGGCAGTCTGCAGCCTCCTCACTCTCTGAAGACCTGGACAAAATCACAGACTGGTCAAACATGTGGAACATGTCTTTCAATCCTGACAAATCTCACACTCTTACTATGTCTCTCCGAAAAGATCGACTGGACAACCCTCCCATCTACTTTCTCAACAATCCTCTCCAAGAAGTTCTGTCGCTCAAGCTTTTGGGTCTCACCATCTGCCATGATCTTTCTTGGGAAAACCACATTTCCAAGCTGGCCTCCAAAGCCAGTCACCGACTGGGCATCCTCCGTCGTGCGAAGTCCTTCCTAGGCACACCTGAGCTCCTCACCACATACAAGGCTTTCATCCGCAGCTCAATGGAATACTGTTCTCCCCTATGGGCTGGTGCTCCTGCCTCACACCTGGCTCGGCTTCACGCTGTTGAATCCAAAGCTTTCAGAATCATTGGAATCTCCTGCGATGAAGCTATCTCTGAGGGCCTTTCACTCACTCACCGCAGGCAGGTAGGTGGTCTTTCTGTCTTCTACCGACTCCTCTCCGGCCTTGCTCCCCCAGCTCTCTCTGTGCTCTGTCCCCCAAATATTCCTACAGGTCGCACAAGATCTGCCAGCCACCCTCTGATGGTTAAACTGCCAAAATCTCGGCTCTCTGCTCACCTTCACTCTTTCATTCCTCTTTTCTCCCGCCTCTGGAACAAACTCCCACACTCACTTCAATCACACTCCTCCCTCCAGGTCTTCAAAACAGCTGTTCACCACCATCTCTTATCTTCCCCCATCCAAAACCTTGATCTTTTCTACCCCCACTAATTCACCCCAGATCCACCTTGTTTGAAATTCCAACTTCTTTCCTGGAAGTCTTGGCAGTGTCCATATGTTTTATACCTCTCCCACCCCCCCCCCCCCCTTCCCATGCCTCCCCCCAAAGCCCTCTCCCTCCCACAGTTCTCTCGATGTCTCCATGTCTCTCGGTCCCTGCTCTCAAATGTTGTGTTTGTGTCCTTCCCCCTCTCTCCCCATCTTGTCTACCGCTCCCGATGTTATTTGTTTTGTGTGTCTGTTTGTCTTTCTGTGTGATTAATGTTCGCTCTTTCACGAGCCTCGATCTTGTATACAAAAAAAAGAAAAAAAAAAAAGAAAAAAAAAAGGAGTGGTACAACCGCTTCAAAGATGGCCGCACATCAGTGGAGAGTGAAGCACGTTCGGGTAGGCCCTCAACATCCCGAAATGAGATCGTCATTGACCAATTGAGGACCCTGGTGATGCAGGATCGTCGAATCACGATCAGAGAACTTGCAGACGAGGTGAGCGTCAGCATTGGATCCGTTCATTCCATTATGAAGGAGGATTTGGGCTTCAGGAGAATCTCAGCGAAGTTCGTACCAAAGCTGCTAACGATTGAGCAGAAGCAACTCCGTTTGGAGATCGCACAGGACATGCTGGAGACTGTGAACAGCGATCCCAGCTTCATCAACACAGTGATCACTGGCGATGAGTCCTGGGTTTATGGGTACGACCCAGAAACCAAGTTGCAGTCATCACAATGGAAGCTTCCAACATCCCCAAGGCCAAAAAACACAAAATTTGATGCAGTAGCGTTGTTCAAGTTTTTCCGTAATTTTGTCAAAAACGAAAATCCGACGGCGCTCACTTACATGTCCTCACTCATCGCGCGGCGGTCTGCCGTCGAATGACAGCTTCTGCAGGTGGGAAAAAATTCACGCGTGTGCATTAGGATCGCCTACATACGTGCACCAATCAACACCTCCCTAGCTTCTTTTTTATTACGCACGAAAAATAAAGGTCGGATACTTTTTGAACACACTACGTATATACACATATATATAGATAGATATATACACATATATATATATAGATATATATATACACATATATAGATATATATATATACACATATATATATAGATATATATACACATATATATAGATATATATACACACATATATATATATATAGATATATATACACACACACATATATATAGATATATATACACACACACACATATATATAGATATATATACACACACACACATATATATAGATATATATACACACATATATATATACACACACACATATATATAGATATATATACACACACACACATATATATAGATATATATACACACACACACATATATATAGATATATATACACACACACACACACACATATATATATATATATATATATATATATATATATATATATATATATATATATATATATATATATATATATATATATATATATATATATATATATATATATATATATGTATGTATATATATATATATATATGTATATATATATATATATATGTATATATATATATATATGTATATATATATATATTGTTGCGGATATGGGATTTGGCCTCCATCCATATCCGCTTGTAAATATTCCCCTATTTCCCCAATACTCCCCAACTATCCCCAATCCCCCATT
>NC_136269.1:86768475-86790975 GCF_964187855.1 Myxine glutinosa
GGCTCGAGAACTACTCACTCGAGAACTACTCATCGCAGAGCAAAACCAAAGGCATATTCGGAATCAGTTCGTCTCAGAGCAACTACAGCACACCTTACAATTTTAAATACTTCGCGTTTTAAAATTATGACGTCATCAGCGTATTTCGGAACGTTAATTTTTAAACTTCATATTCGGAATCAGTACGTCCCAGAGAAACTTCGTAACGTTAATTTTTCAACTTCATCCGATTGACATGGGACCAACGGCATGTGACAGAGAGTGAAACATTTATTTGACGACAATGACTTCCGACTTCCGGGTTCGGAATGCGGGACCAATGCCATTTGACAGGGAATAAAAAATAAATGCGACATTCAATTGACGACTGACTTCCGACTTGACTCCCCCCTCCCCCTCCCCCCTACCCCCCGCCCCTTCTCCCCTCCCCATCCCCCCCTCTTCTCCCCTCTCCCCCTCCCTCTTCTCCCCTCTCCCCCTCCCTCTTCTCCCCTCTCCCCCTCCCCCTCTTCTCCCCTCCCCCTCTTCTCCCTTCTCCCCCTCCCCTCCCCCTCTTCCTCTTCTCCCCTCCCCTCTCACCCTCCCCTCTCCTCCCCCGCCCGGAAATGCCGGGTACTTCTGCTAGTACATATATATATATATATATAGATGGATATACACATATATATATATACATATATAACAAATATACATATATATATATATATATATATATATATATATATATATATATATATATGGTATCTGTAATCTGGTTCTCCAACCTAATGAGCGGACAACATGACATCATCGCCATGCATGTCCGCATTGCCTGCAAAGCTCCAGAGGAACCATCTAGCAGTGCGTCATTACGGATAATAAATCCAGATACTGTCACAAGTGCATGCAAAACTCACAGTTACCGACCTGGTTTCGCCCTTGTTGGGGCTTCATCAGGGCAACGCAGTGAGGCTTCCATACACTTGTAACTCTGTGAACCTTTCGGTTTTTATATCAGTCACTATGCGACCTTCATATCATCAGTGGAGAACCGCCAGCAAGGTGTCCCATACAGCTGCTGCTGCACCTTGCTGGGAGCGATAAGCACCGCCTGCCACACGGTAACGTTATCTCTGGTATCCACTCATCATATGGAGTCGACCTGGTTGCGGTTGGGAGTTACTAATAATGGTATCTGTCATCTGGTTCTCCAACCTAATGAGCGGACAACATGACGTCATCGCCATGCATGTCCGCATTGCCTGCAAAGCTCCAGAGGAACCATCTAGCAGTGCGTCATTACGGATTATAAATCCAGATACTGTCACAAGTGCATGCAAAACTCACAGTTACCGACCTGGTTTCGCCCTTGTTGGGGCTTCATCAGGGCAACGCAGTGAGGCTTCCATACACTTGTAAATCTGTGAACCTTTCGGTTTTTATATCAGTCACTATGCGACCTTCATATCATCAGTGGAGAACCGCCAGCAAGGTGTCCCATACAGCTCCTGCTGCACCTTGCTGGGAGCGATAAGCACCGCCTGCCACACGGTAACGTTATCTCTGGTATCCACTCATCATATGGAGTCGACCTGGTTGCGGTTGGGAGTTACTAATAATGGTATCTGTAATCTGGTTCTCCAACCTAATGAGCGGACAACATGACGTCATCGCCATGCATGTCCGCATTGCCTGCAAAGCTCCAGAGGAACCATCTAGCAGTGCGTCATTACGGATAATAAATCCAGATACTGTCACAAGTGCATGCAAAACTCACAGTTACCGACCTGGTTTCGCCCTTGTTGGGGCTTCATCAGGGCAACGCAGTGAGGCTTCCATACACTTGTAACTCTGTGAACCTTTCGGTTTTTATATCAGTCACTATGCGACCTTCATATCATCAGTGGACACCTTGCTGTATGGGACACCTTGCTGGCGGTTCTCCACTGATGATATGAAGGTCGCATAGTGACTGATATATATATATATATACATACACCTTTTCATTGTTGTTTGGCAAGACTTATTGGCTTAGCATTCATCCCCTTGTAAAATCAATAAGTTGTGCTGTAGACAAAGGAAGTTCCTCTGTAATTGCACTAATCTACCATCCAAAAGGGAAAAAAAAGCAAAATAAAATATATGGAATGCACGTACTGTATATGCAATGCAAGTACTGTATGTTATACAGTACGTACTTGCACCTATTCACTGGAGCACTTAATGACCATGAGGTGGAAAAAAAATGAATCCATATCATGACACAGCTACAGCGGCATAATCTTATCGTGTTAACTTGTGGAACCTAGGGGGCGAATGAATGAAATTAAACAAGCGTTACGCCTAGGTCCCCCGTCGGGGAAGGGATGTGAGTTGACAAAGTGGAAGACGCAGAAAACATGCTATGATATGATATTTCGCTCACAAGGTTCAGACATACATGGAGGCGGCCATCTTGGATGTTGACGTGCCGACCCAATTTTCAATAGCGTTCTTCCTTATGCCTAGATACACCCACACACCAGATTAGAAGTTGGTACTTCGCTTATTTTTCAAGATATTTCGCTCACAAGGTTCAGACATATATATGGCGGCGGCCATCTTGGATTTTGACGTGGCGACCCAATTTTCAATAGCTTTCTTCCTTATGCCGAGATACACCCACACACCAAATTAGAAGTTGGTACTTCGCATGTTTTTCAAGATATTCATCTCACAAGGTTCAGACATACATGGCGGCGGCCACCTTGGATTTTGACGTGGCGACCCAATTTTCAATAGCGTTCTTCCTGATGCCGAGATACAACCCCACACCAAATTAGAAGTTGGTACTTCGCTTATTTTTCAAGATATTCATCTCAAGGTTCAGACATACATGGTGGCGGCCATCTTGGATTTTGACGTGGCGACCCAATTTTAAACAGCGTTCTTCCTTGTGCCTAGATACAGCCACACTCCAGATTAGAAGTTGGTACTTCGCTTATTTTTCGAGATATTTCGCTCAAAAGGTTCAGACATATATATGGTGGTGGCCATCTTGGATTTTGACGTGGCGACCCAATTTTCAATAGCGTTCTTCCTTTTGCCGACATACACCCACACACCAAATTAGAAGTTGGTACTTCGCTTATTTTTCAAGATATTCGTCTCACAATGTTCAGACATACATGGCGGCGGTCATCTTGAATTTTGACGTGGCAACCCAATTTTAAACAGCGTTCTTGCTTGTGCCTAGATACACCCACACACCAGATTAGAAGTTGGTACTTTGCGTATTTTTCGAGATATTTCGCTCACAAGGTTCAGACATACATGGCATCAGATCAGACATACATGGCGGCGGCCATCTTGGATTTTGACGTGGGTTGCACCCACACACCAAATTCGAATGCGGTCCTTCGCTTACGCACGCATGCACCCACGCAAACACGCATGCCCGCACGCACGGACACACGGACGGAGGGGAAAGCCATAGTCCCCCTTTCGCTACGCTGTGCGACGGGGGACAAGTGTCCTCCTCATCCTTACGAAGCAAAAAATCCCAAAAACAAAACCACCGAGTGAAAAGGATAACAATGTCACTGTTACACAATTTTAAAATGACCGTACAGTTCGTCACACAGTCAACGACATGGTCATAAATGTGGCAACCATTGGAATGCTCGATGCCGTAAAATGGCATGCCTCTCACAAAAGGATAGAAACAAAGCTACGGCCTGGAACACAACAGGACACCAATCGGTGTGAAGGATATACTGTCGGTCTGGTCACTGGACAAGAAAAATCATGGATTTTGTCAACCAGATGTAGATAAGAGTATGTAAAACGCCATATGAAGCGGTACGGCTGAGGTTTCGGGCATTAACCTGACGATGAAGATTTAATGCTTGGAACACATCGTGTCCCATGGAGGTAAACGTTCTCTTAACTTTTATGGGCGATTAAAAAAAAAATCCATCGTATAAGCTATGACCACTACTAGACTCCAAAACTGCAAAAGGAAATGGATTAAAGGACAAACTAATTTTAGAAATTTGCTAAACAATCTTCAGTTGGTGTGACACTGGCAACATACAAACAAGCCCCTCTGTGTATAGTTTGAAAACAGTGTCTCACTTCGGCAAAATTAGGAGATTAATCTTAAAAGGGAAGAACATTGCTCCGTACTTCAGGCCTTGTGAAATCAATTTGGCTCTCATTTAAACACATCCCTTACCCAAAACGTCTTTCATCTCAAACCCCGTCCACCACACCACAAATCCCTTGGAAAGTTTCCAAGCTCATACATGTGATGCAATCTCCAAATTGAACACTCCTCTTACCATAGTAACCTGATGCCAATTATATGCCCAAATATCACCATTCATGTCAAATAACTCATCAAGTTCCTTCTCCTTAAATGACAACCCTTGAACAATAAACACACAAACAGATTCAGAGTTGCCCATCTAAGTTTATTATCTTACAAGGTTTACAAAAAACATTTGTAAATATGGAAAAAGATATCAGGATGGTATGGCAAAAGTTATGTCAACAAGGTAAGGATGGTGACAATAAATTATCATGTGAAAGCATCCCTACATATTTCTTTAAATAATTGTTGTACCTGCAAATTATACAATACAACTCTCTCGATTTGGGTTCACAACCACCACAAAGAGGAGCTGACTCCAGTATGTTACAACTGTTTGAATTTGACCAGTGAAATATTATACAGGAAAACAATCAACATACACTATCAATGTAAATGAAGGCAGGGATGGACAGGCAACAATCATTAATCAAAGAAAGACGGAGGATACTTTGTCACCATCCTTACCTCAACATAACTTTTTGGCATACCATCATCCTTTTACATTTCAATATGTAAAGTCTCTTTGTGTGTGTGTGTGTGTGTGTGTGTCTCCACGCACGCGCGCCCGTGTCTCTCCGCGCACGCGCGCCCGTGTCTCTCCGCGCACGCATGCGTGTGCTCCACTACGAGCCTCAAATAATGTAAAATGAATACTTTATAAAAGGTTTTTTAAAAGCAGAAAATTATTTCCGAAGAGATACTTCCTTATCCTCTCGCACTGACTGCATCCATCAGTGCTATTACCAGCTGTTGAATATGGCACCATCCGAGTTTTGATTTGTAAGCATTTTAATGAAAGTGTAACCATGTGCATTCCCAGACGAAAAAAATTTCAAACTTTAAAAATTCTCCCCTAGGAATCAGGAAATTTAACCTATCCCAATTTTCCCCAATGAAAATGCCCAGATGTTTGTGGTGTCGCCATTCGCGGCCTTTTACATGAATCAGGAACCACTAGGAACCTACAACCTATCCCCCTTTTCCCCATTGAAACAATGGCATGATATTCGTGGCTTTTCCTCGACATTCATGATTTTCTGCAATTCAGGAACAATCAGGAACCTATACACCCTTTTCCTATTGAAACTGCCCCAACATTTGTGGTTCCGACATTTGCGGCATTATCCAGGAACGCAGTATCCCCCGTGAATGATGGGGTCCGACTGCACTGCATAGTACGATATCTCAAAAAGTTATGAACCGATTTGGACGAAATTTGGTCGACAGGTGTGGTGTGTGACAACACAGAAGTTTCGAATTTGGTGGAGATCCGGATACTGGACATACAAAACTAGACTCTTTATATTTTTAAAGTACCGTCCTCCAAACAGTGATGCCTCCATTTACATTTCGCTGTCTGACAACATGGAGCAACTTCTATCAACTCATCCCAACTCTCTCTTCCTCATATGTGGCGACTTCAACTGTCATCATGCCAGCTGGCTGGGTGTGGGTTCCTCTCTCACCAGCCATGGCACCTCAGCAAAGGACTTCTGTGACTCATTGGGACTGACTAAATCTGTCAATTCCCCGACCCGGATCTCAGTCAATGGAGTATCTTCTCTTCTAGACTTGGTTATGACAAACATCCCTGCAAATGTCTGCTGCTCTTTTTCTGCTCCAATAGGTTCTTCTGATCATGTGCTTGTTAAAGTGGACATCTCTCTGGCCATTCTAAGAGAGCCTCCTCAGCGTCGACGAGTCTGGCATTTCACTCAGGCCAACTGGCACGGTCTTCAAGCAGCCATCAATCATCTGGACTGGTCTCCCATCTCTACCGCCTCTGACATCAATTCTTCCTGTGAATTCTTCCAAAGCAAACTGCTCTCTCTCATGCACAGATTTATCCCATCTCGTCTTCAGTTGTCTTACCCTTCCTTCCGTCCATGGTACACTGAATCTTATAGTGAGGCAGTTACCCTGAAACAACTTGCCTTTGCCTCTTGGAAGGCAAATCCAACTGAAGGAAATCTCAGTTCCTTCCGTCCAAGCTCGAAACAAGTGTGTGTCTCCCCTCAGGGGTGCCAGGAAGCACTATCTCTCCACACTCAAGAATGAACTCTCAAACCTGTCTCCTTCCTCCAAATCCTGGTGGTGTCTGGTCAAATCCATTTCTGGTGTTTGTTCCCCCTCCATCCCCTCCCTCACCTCAAATGGCTACACAGTTGACACCGCACGTGACAAAGCCGAATGCCTCAACTCTGTGTTTGCTCAAAATCTTGTGTCCCAAACCCATCTCTCTGTTCCTACCTTACCTAGTCAAACCCAAATGCTCCTGGACTCTGTGTCCTTCTCTCCTGACAATGTGGAGAAGTTTTTGTCAAACCTCGACTCTGATTCTGCAACTGGACCAGACGGCATCAGCCCACGGGTCCTAAAATCCTGCTCTGCCACTCTTTCACACCCTCTCTCTGTTCTCTTCACCCTCTCTTTTGCTCAAGGTCATCTGCCATAAGTTTGGAAATCACCAAACATTACCGCTTTACACAAAAAAGGTGCAAAAAACAGATCCTTGCAACTACAGACCAATCAGCCTGCACCCAATTATCAGCCAAGTCATGGAATCCATCATTGCTTCGGATATCAAATCTTTCCTCTTCTCCAATAGCTTGATCTCTGATCATCAATTTGGTTTCAGACCAGGTCACTCCACTCTGGACATGATGCTTCTGGTGTCTCAACAATGGATGGAGGTCCTCAATGCCAAACAGGAAATCAGAGCTGTCTGCCTTGACATATCACGTGCCTTCGATACTGTCTGGCACCACGCTCTGCTTATCAAACGCTCCTCGTATGGTATCCATGGAAATCTCCACCATGGCTTGCGGACTTCCTCTCTGGTCGTAGTCAACGTGTGGCCCTGAATGGATTTCTCTCATTTCCCCTTCCTGTTCAGGCTGGAGTTCCCCAAGGCAGTGGTCTGGGCCCTGTGCTTTTTCTGGTCTTCATCAATGATCTCTCCGACTCTCTGGAAAATCCTCTCTATCTCTTTGCTGATGACTCCACTTTCTGCCGCTCCATTCCTCATCCCTCAGATTGGCAGTCTGCAGCCTCCTCACTCTCTGCAGAACTGGACAAAATCACAGACTTGTTAAACAAGTGGAACATGTCTTTCAATCCTGACAAATCTAACACTCTTACTATGTCTCTCCGAAAAGACCGACTGGACAACCCTCCCATCTACTTTCTCAACAATCCTCTCCAAGAAGTTCTGTCACTCAAGCTTTTGGGTCTCACTGTCTGCCATGACCTTTCCTGAGAAAACCACATTTCCAAGCTGGCCTCCAAAGCCAGTCACAGACTGGGCATCCTCCGTCGTGTGAAGTCCTTCCTTGGCACACCTGAGCTCCTCACCACATAAAAGGCTTTCATCCGCAGCTCAATGGAATCCTGCTCTCCCCTCTGGGCTAGTGCTCCTCCTCACACCCAGCTCGGCTTCACGCTGTTGAAACCAAAGCTTTCAGAATCATTGGAATCTCCCGCGATGAAGCTGATTGTGAGGGCCTTTCACTCACACACTCACTCACTCACTGCAGGCAGGTTGGTGGTCTTTCTGTCTCCTACCGACTCCTATCCGGCCTAGCTGTGTTCTGTCCCACAAATATTCCTCCATGTCGCACAAGATCTGCCAGCAACCCTCTTCTTGTAAAGTTGCCAAAATCAAGACTCTTTGCTCACCTTCACTCTTTCATTCCTCTTTACTCCCGCCTCTGGAACAAACTCTCTCAGTCTCTTCAATCCTACTCCTCCCTCCAGGTCTTTAAAAGAGCTGTTCACCACCATCTGTTATCTTCCCCCATCCAAAACCTTGATCTTTTCTACCGCCGTTAATTCACCCCAGATCCACTTTTTTGAAATACCAACTTCTTTCCTGGAAGTCATAGCAGTGTCCATGTATTTTATACCTCTCCCACCCCCACCCCCTCCCCCTTCCCATGCCTCCTGCCAAGCCCTCTCCCTCCCACAGATCTCCCTGTTCTCTGCTGTTGTACTTGTGTGCTTCCCTCTCTCTCCCCATCTTGTCTCCCGCTCCCTTTATTGTATGTTTTGTGTGTCCGTTTTTTTCGTGTGATTAATGTTAGCTCTTACACGAGCCTCAATCTTGTATACCAAAAAAGAAGAAAAAAAAAAAGAAGAAAAAGAAGAAGTGCAGACTGCCGAAGTGATCTTCACCATGGAGAGGTGGGGCCAAAAAACTAGGTGGATGATTTGGGTGTGACAAGAACAAGCCAATTCGATTTTGGTTAAGGTCCGGATGCAGGTCCAGCCTGTCAATGAGACACAAAACGTAAACGGTTCAGTCCGGCAGATGTATGCGCTCTACCAAGTGCGATTCTGCAGTGTGCAAAACTGGTGGAGATTTAAAAATAAAATAAAACATATTACGAGTAAATTAGGAAACTACGGTCAGATTGGCACGTATGGAATTTGAGTTTGGGATTGCAGCATCGTGAAGCAAGCATTTAGATGGGAATTGAGCCTTTCCATTTGGGTATTATTCTGCCACCCACTACCAGTTTGGGATTGCAGCATTGTGAAGCAAGCATTTAGATGGGAACTGAGCCTTTCCATTTGGGTGTTATTCTGCCACCCACTACCACCACCACAACAGCGTTTATTCCCCACCACTATACACACCCTCTCACCAAGTTGTTCATATGTGCGTGCTCGCTAGCTAGCTGTCTTGAATTTGATCATTCCTTCTTTCCATTGCATGCTGATTATGAGGTCAACTCATCTCGATTCTCAAAGAGATTAACTTATATAATGGGTCGTGATGTCCGGTCCGTCCGTTAACTTTTTTTCTATATTTGCTACTTATCACCCTCATCACCCGGCTGATTGTTCTGAAACTTGACACGTGGAATACAAGACAATAGCCAGCACAATTACACAGGCTGCAATTTTGGATCATGGGACCTCCCAGGGGGCATTGCCCTCCAACCTTCGGATCCCTGCTCGTTCCTTTACCAACTGATTGCTCCGAAACCTGATACAACCTCGATGGTCTGCTTAGATTTTTCGATTTTGGATCAGGGGGGCCCAGAATCAGCAGAGGTCTGAACCACAACCTAAATAGATGACTGAAAGCCCACTTGGGGATGGTACGGTACGGCACGGCACCGACTCACACACACACACACACACACACACACACACACACACACACACACACACACACACACACACGCACACGCACACGCGACTTAGACGAGACAAACATAGCCACTGAGCTTGGGGGAAGTGCTATCATTTCCTGGGGGTACTCTGGGTACCAACAGTCACAACAATGCCGCAGCCTTTCTCACCACACTCAGCGGGGGCGTTTCCTCAGGAGGAACTTTGTCCTCTCTGTGGATACCCAACCTCTTGAGATTATCTGGGCTCTTAACGTTCTTCAAAATTCTGAATGTCAAGCAAGGAACAGCACATACCATTTCAAAAGACTACGGCTTGACTCGACCAGGGCTTGAATCGCCGACCTCCCATGCTCTGAGCGGACACGTTAACCATTGCAATGCCAAGCCTGGTGTATTGAAAGGCTGTGTTCCTAGACTGGTTAAAGCAGGTTTGTTTGTTGTCCCACACGGAACACAGCACTTACCTCAAAGAAAATGAAACCAAGCAAAACCACACCCTGCGCTCCTCCCAAACGACCCGAAAGAACTATTGCCCAGTCCAAATCCTGCTGTCGATGGTTAATAACAATAAAATAGTCAGAAAGGCACTTTCTTATTTGATAACAAAACTATGGACAACACAGACAGGCACCATCAGCACAAAAGGAAAGATCGACGTTGGAAAGGGAATGACAGACATTAAATACAATCTCACTTATTTCTTCATCGTCTTTTCAAACAGCACACTTTCCCAATGCCCTCTAACTCAATAAGATTCCTTTTCACTTCACATCCGGTTTGTACAAGCTGCCAGCCACCAACCCCCGACAAGCAAAACGACCTGAGCGCTGAAAACCATCCCACTGACAAACTAATATGATCATAACCTAAACAAAGTCAATATTTTTTTCTTATGACACCATGCTTGTGCGAATCAATCATTTATTATAAGATAGCTTGCATTTCAAAGGGAAAAACAAATTCAACACTACAGGTTGAGTTATACGTCCCAGGACACGGTTATAGCTGCTTATACAAGATTTAGACACTTTCCATTTACAGTGGAAGGAAGGGTGGTAGCAGTGGTGTGGTGCCACGAGAGGAGAAACACAAACAAGACAATGAAACAGGTGCAAGAAGACTTCGAGGAGCGTTTTGGAAAGCCAGCACTGTCAAAATCAAATCTTCATCTTTGGGGGGAAATGGATTTCAGACTGGAAGTGCACTCGACAGCAAGCACAGTGAAAGGCCAAATATCCGTGATTTGGGAATTCAAAACATTCGAGATGGAGAAGAAGGTGGATCAGACTCGGCAACGGTTGCCAGAGTGAGATGTGCATGGAAGAAGTTTCGGGAACTGAGTGGCGTGCTGATGAGGAGGGGAGTGTCGTTGAAGCTGAAGGGAAAGGTGTATGCTGCATGTGTGAGAAGTGTTATGATTTATGGGAGCGAGACATGGGTAATGAACGTAGAGCAGCAACGAAGGCTGGAAAGAGTGGAAATGCGAATGGTTCGATGGATGTGCGGAGTATCGTTGAGAGAGAGGAAGACAAATGATGAATTGCGAAAGATGATGGGAATAGAGCCTGTGATTGATGCTGTGAAGAGAAACAGGTTGAGATGGTTTGGTCATGTGTTGAGGAAGGATGAAAGTGACTGCTTGAGAAGAGTGATGGAAATGAATGTAGAAGGAAGTAGAGGACGGGGAAGACCGAGAAAGACTTGGCTAAAGATGGTGGAAGAAGAAATGCGGGCAAGGGGGTTAACAAGGAGAGATGCAGAAAATAGGGCAAGATGGAGACGATTGTCATGGGGACCGCAAGGCTAACCCCCGCTCTAGCAAGGAAGGAAAATGGCCTTTAAAATGCATGTTGTTGTTGTTGGGAATTCAAAACATTAAAACATCCGTTCTCAGATCTCTGAAAAAATCATTACAGAAACGTTCTGCAGGGTCAGATTTTCGTATTCGTCGTTGTATCACACAATGAAAGAAAACCTTCACATGAAATCATATAAACCAACTGTCATTTGTGAATCGTCAGATTATCATGAAAACAGGTTCACAGCTAGTGACAGACTGTTGCAGCACTGCGATACAATTCCTAAAATATCAAAGGTTATGTTTAGTGATGAGTGTGCTGTTTACCTCAGTTCATCTCCATACAATGTTTACTTTTGGAGTGATGCTTATCCACATAATGTTGAAGAAGTGCAAGACCATCCACCACATATTATGGTTTGGGTGGCATTATCTGCCCACCACCTCATTGGTCCATACTTTTGTGATGTGTCGGTCAACCACCAATCATATCTGCATATGTTGAAGAATTACCTCACACCTAAACTTGAACGACATGGATTAGCATTTGAGATTTATTTCCAGCAGGATGGGGCACCTGTGCATCATGCAGGTGTGGTACGAAATTACCTCAATCAAATTTTTCCTAACATTGGATTGCCAAGTCTTTGCCAACATTTCTGTGACCACAGCGCAGTCCTGACCTGACCAGTTGTGACAATGCTCTGAGGGGGTACGTCAAAGCTGAGGTTGCAGAACATCGTATGGCATCTGTTGATGAACTGAAACAGCACATTCAGGAAGCATTTGGCACCATAACACATGGTATTTTGCGTCGGTTTTCACACCGCACGTGGAGAAAAATGATCTTGTGCCGTGACAACAACAGACGTCATATGGATGCATTCGATGTCTAAGGACGTATTGTAATTGTTGTATTACTGTAATATATGATTATTACTCCTGTTATTATGTATTACTGTAATATGTTATTACTCCTGGGGCTTATGGCTCACCCTGGTAGATGGTATTAAAAAAAAAAAGCTGCATAAGCAGCTAAAACCGTGTCTTGAGATTCACCAGGAATGACCCAACATCAAACTTTGAGGTTTTTTTTTTTTTTTTTTCTGTTTTGACGCCTGCGACCCTAAGTCCCCAACCCCTGAGGCATAAAGTAGGGGTCAAATCCCCAAAAATCGCTACATATTTCATGCATGTTGATTGTATGTCCCCAACCCCCAATGTTGATTACACATACAAAGTTTCATTTAAAATTGTTTGCCAATATACCCATAATTGCATTTTTTGGTATTTGACCTTTTGACCCCAGTATTTGACGTTTTGGCACGGCCAACAATGATATTACTCTTACACATTTGTGCCATGTGGTGATCATAATTGTCAAGTTTGTTGAAATTCTGCACAACCATTTAGGGAGACAGCATGATGGATGGACAGACAGACACAGATTACAATATCGCCTCATTAAACAAAAAAGCGTGGGGATAAAAATAGCGTTAACTTGAAAGCAAACTGCAATATTAGTAAATTCCTGACTAAATGCATACTTCAACAAGATTAAAGTGCAAACTTTGTCCGCTGATTGCACCATTACCGAGACACAGCAAAGTCATTGATGCAGCATAACCAGATGATTGTAGAAAATGAATATAAAGCCAAGCACACAATGGTCTACTCTTTTCAAAAGTCACCAGTGACATCCAACATGAACAAGCAAATGTCAAAAGATTGAAGAGCAAGCTTAATACTGCAGAAATGTGGACTCATTGAGGTAACACTGTACTTGTGAAGCACCAGGAGGATGGTTTATAGTCAGTAAAGTAACACAAGGTAGACTGCACAGAGGCAATGACACTACCTCAGATACTCTGTTCGTCCAAAATAAGAAACAGCAAAGACAGAGTTGAAGATTAACCATACCTGTGTGAACTCAAAGTCGTTCTGCATGCTCACTTTCTGGATATATTCCATGCAGTGCCGATGTTCAGGGATGGCAAGGGGAACAGGTGGGATGAGTGTGTTCATAGCTCCGGTTATAGTCTGCGAGGAGGCACGTTGGTGGGAAGAGTGTCACGAACGTGGGGATCATGCAAGTATTACAATACAGTGAAGAATTGATCGGGGAGTGGGAGGGGATTTGTATCTTTTATTATAAAACATAAAAATAAAAATAGAAAACCAACAGGAACTTTGCAGTGCCATTTCAAAAGAGGAAAAAAAATAGTAACCAGTTATCTGCGGCTAAAATACTTTGCAAATTACATCACCTATACACCCTTTTGCTTAAAATAACAATAGCTTTCCAATTATTCATAATTAGTGATGCGGTTATTCCAGTTACATTAAAAAGGAAATTAATTTTTTTACGGCTTACTACAAGGACACCCTTACTGTACAAAAGAGCGCGCACAGCTGTAAGGACGAAGGACGGGAACAGTGGTGAGTTTGAGGTGAAGGTGGGAGTGCATCAGGGGTCGGTACTAAGTCCACTACTATTTGTAGCTGTGATGGAGGTGCTGGCTCAGAACATAAAGGAGGGTTTACCGTGGGAGTTGTTGTATGCAGATTATCTGGTGTTGATTGCAGAAAGTATGGATGGACTGAAGGAGAAGATGAACAAGTGGAAGGAATGTATGGAGACAAAAGGTCTGAAGGTGAATATCGGAAAGACGAAGATGATGGCAAGTGGTAAAGCATGTGGTGAGGTGGAAAGAACTGGGAAGTGGCCCTGTGCTGTGTGTAGGAAGGGTGTCGGAGTGAACTCCATTCAATGTACAATGTGCGCTGAGTGGGTTCATAAAAAATGTAGTGGTCTGAGAGGGTCATTAACCAGTGTGGCAGCTACATTCAAATGTAAGGTGTGCACAGAGGGAGCTGCAGATGGAGGAAATGTTGAGTTGGATCTTGGAGACGGCGTGAAGCTGGAAGGTGTGAAAACATTTTGCTACCTCAGAGACATGCTGAATGGAGAAGGTGGATCAGACTTGGCAACGGTTGCTAGAGTGAGATGTGCATGGAAGAAGGTTCGGGAACTGAGTGGCGTGCTGATGATGAGGGGAGTGTCGTTGAAGCTGAAGGGAAAGGTGTATGCTGCATGTGTGAGAAGTGTTATGATTTATGGGAGCGAGACATGGGTAATGAACGTAGAGCAGCAACGAAGGTTGGAAAGGGTGGAAATGCGAATGGTTCGACGGATGTGCGGAGTATCGTTGAGAGAGAGGAAGACAAATGATGAATTGCGAAAGATGATGGGAATAGAGCCTGTGATTAATGCTGTGAAGAGGAACAGGTTGAGATGGTTTGGTCATGTGTTGAGGAAGGATGAAAGTGACTGGTTGAGAAGAGTGATGGAAATGAATGTAGAAGGAAGTAGAGGACGGGGAAGACCGAGAAAGACTTGGCTAAAGATGGTGGAAGAAGAAATGCGGGCAAGGGGGTTAAGAAGGAGAGATGCAGAAAATAGGGCAAAATGGAGAACATTGTCATGGGGACCGCAAGGCTAACCCCCGCTCTAGTAGGGAAAATGGCCTTTAAAATGCATGTTGTTGTTGTTGTTGTTGGCTTACTACAGGGGTTTTAAACAACAGAATATCCCCATCATTAATTTCAAGGCCATCTATTTTCCTCCTCCTTGTTTTGTAAACCACCATGATTGCCCTAGCGAGGAAATTAGTGAGAATGGTATTTGACCATTTATGAGAGAGGTGTCACCCATATATAAACAGGCAAGTATTAAAAGTCAACCATGGACTTACAAAACAATTTCGATGTTCCTTGGCATACCTGAACTCCTCACCACATACAATGCTTTCATCTGCTCCTCAATGGAATACTGTTCTCCCCTCTGGGCTGGTGCTCCTGCTTCTCACACCTAGCTCGTCTTCACGCTGTTGAAACCAAAGCTTTCAAAAATCATTGGAATCTCCCGCGATGAAGCTAACTCCGAGGGCCTTTCACTCACCGCAGGCAGGTAGTGGTCTTTCTGTCTTTTACCGACTCCTGTCCAGCCTAGTTCCCCCAGCTCTATCTGTGCTCTGTCCCCCAAATATTCCTACAGGTCACACAAGATCTGCCAGCAACAATCTTCGAGTGAAATTGCCAAAATCAAGACTCTCTGCTCACCTTCACTCCTTCATTCCTCTTTACTCCCGCCCCTGGAACAAACTCCCTCACTCTCTTCAATCCCACTCCTTCCTCCAGGTCTTTAAAACAGCTGTTCACCACCATCTCCTATCTTCCCCCATCCAAAACCTTGATCTCTTCTACCCCCGTTAATTCAAATCCTGGAAGTTCTAGAATCCTGGAATTCAACCCCCCCCACCCCCCAACCTACCAATGCCCTCTCCCTCCCACAGATCTTCCAATGTCCCTGTTCTCTGCTGTTGTACTTGTGTGCTTCCTTCTCTCTCCCCATTTTGTCTCCCGCTTCCTTTATTGTATGTTTTGTGTGTCCGTTTTTTTTGTGATTGATGTTGGCTCCTACACGAGCCTCGATCTTGAATACAAAAATAGAAGAAAAAGAAAAAAAAAAAGATGAAATAGAAACAAGGACATTAACCGTTCACATTCAATATCAAATGTGAAAAAGGTGTTCAGGCCGCTTATAAAATGGACACTCGTCTGTCAAAAGACTTGAAAACTGGAGCAGTAAGTGATTGGAAGGAAGAACCCAACGTCGATCCACAATGAAGATCACCATGTGGACAACACGGGATTGGAGGGGTGGAAGGAGAGTGGGCTGAGGGCATGGGGGTGGGGGGAAGGGGAAGTTAATACACTTTTACAGAAGCCGGAGAAAGGAGACGTATCAATTTTTTAAAGATCTATAAAAATAAGGTACGGACATAGCCCATGATCTCTGAGCGTGTTGCAACATGTGCCAAGGTCCATTCACCCATGGTGGAGATGGTCACGTATATATAGAATGTGGACTGCGGAGGAAAACTGACAGTCAGAAGGCCACTAAGCAGCTCATCCGTCAACCAAATGTTGGCCTCCACCACTCAGAAGCCAACTGAGAAACTCAGCAGAAAAGTTTCCCGTTCCAGAAAAAGCGCACAAAGCACAAAAAAAACAAAAACATCTGTGCCATAAAAGGAAGAAGCCACAAAACTATTAATTACCAGAGCTCTTCCATGATGTGACAGTTGCAGAAGTAAACCTTTCCATTTTTGCAACTTCACCTCAACATGATCCAACAAAGCATCCCAATTCTTTGCCAATGTAGCTTCCTTACCCATGAAAACACCAAGACACTTCACACTATCATTAACTCATTGAAGTGGCTCTGGAAGCCCTGGGGCTCTTTAGTAAGAAGGTCTATGCCAAAAAGCACTCGGGTTGCTCAAATTCATTTGTGTAGAAGCTTCCCCAATGTGGATAAACACTGGACCATGATATTGATGTCATGGAGAAACAGTACAACCAAACATATATCATCAGCGTAGGCCAACACCTTGATTGGTCACTGGATAATAAGGATGAAACCCGCTAAGTCAATCACAAATAAATCAGCAAGGATTTGATGAAGAGCTTTGAGCATCTGAGGAGGCAACCATGTCAAATTCCCCTGTTAATCACAAACGGTGTAACAAGGCCATTCTTAATCTTAAGCACACTGGAAATGTTATATTCCTAGCAGGGGCTACCCGGTGCTTCCCTGGGGGTGGGAGGGAAGGGGGAAACTCAGTGCTGCATGGCTGGGTGAGCTCTTTCCGGCAGTGGTTTTGGGACGTGTTGGACATTGATACACTATGGAGCTATTGGCTTCATGGTGGTTACACCTTTTGCCTGCGAGGCCAGCGGTGGCTTCTGGTGTTTGTTCCCCCTTCATTATCTCAAATGGCTCCACCGATGACACTGCCCGTGAAAATAATAAATGCCTCAACTCTGTGTTTGCTTCAAAATCTTAAGTCCCAAACCCATCACTCTCCATACCCATCATACCTAGTCGCACCCAGCTTCTCCTGGATTATGTGTCCTTCTCTCCTGACAAGGTGGAGAAGTGGCTGCCAAACATTGACTCTGATTCTGCAACTGGACCAGACGGCATCAGCCCAAGGGTCCTAAAATCCTGCTCTGCTGCTCTATTCAACCCTTTCCTTGTTCGATTCACACACTCATTTGCTCAAGGTTATTTGCCATCTGCTTGAAAATGAGCAAAAATTACCGCTTTACACAAAAACAGATCCTTTCAACTACAGACCAATCAGCCTGCTCCCAATCATCAGCAAGGTCATGGAATCCATCATCGCTTATGATATTAAATCCTTCCTCTTCTCCAATGGCTTAATCTCAGATCATCAATTTGCATTTAGACCAGGCTACTCTACCCTGGAGATGCTGCTTCTGCTTTCCCAACAATGGATGGAGGTCCTCAACGCCAGACAGGAGATCAAAGCTGTCTCCCTTGACATATCTCGTGCTTTCAATACAGTTTGGGCACCCCACACTGCTCATCAAACTCTATTGTTAAGGTATCCATTTCAATCTCCAATCATGGCTTTCAGACTTTCTCTCTGGTCGCAGGCAAGTGTAGCCCTGAATGGAATTCTCTCATTTCCCCTTCCTGTCCAGGCTGGAGTTCCTCAAGGCAGTTCTGGGCCCTGTGTTTTTTCTAATCTTCATCAATGATCTCTCCAACTCTCTGGAAAATCCTCTATCGTTTTGCTGATGACTTCACTCTCTGTCGTACTATATCTCAACCCTCAGATTGCCAGACAGCAGCCTCTTCACTCTCTGCAGACCTGGGCAAAATCACAAACTGGTCAAACATGAGGAACATGTCTTTCAATCCTGACAAATCTCACACTCTCACTATGTCTCTCCGAAAAGACCGTCTGGAAAACCCGCCCATCTTTTTCAACAATCCTCTTGAAGAAGTTCTGTCACACAAGATTTTGGTCTCACTATCGGCCATGATCTTTCCTGGGAAAGCCACATTCCCAAGCTAGCCTCCAAAGCCTATCACCGACTGGGCATCCTCCATCGTGTATGTTGTGAGCAGCTTAGTAGTGCCTTCCTTCGAACTACTAAGCTGCTCACCACATACAATACAATACATACAAAGCTCATCCTCTCCCATCTGCAGCTTGATGGAGTACTGCTCTCCCCTCTGGGCTGGTGCTCCTGCCTCACACCTAGCTCGGGTTCACGCTGCAGAAACCAAAGCTTTTAGAATCATTGGTATCTCCCACGATGAAGCTGATTCTGAGGGCCTTTCACTCTCTCACCACAGGCAGGTTGGTGGTCTGTCTGTCTTCTACCGACTCCTCCCCAGCTTTGCACCCCCTGCTCTGTCTGTGCTCTGCGCCCCCCCCCCCCCCGCCCTAACAAAAATTTGTGCAGGATGCACAAGGTCTGCCAGAAACCCCCTTCTGGTGGAACTGACAAAATCAAAACTCTCTGCTCACATTCCTCTTTTTTCTCGCCTCTGGAAAAAAACTCCCACGCTCTTCAATCCCACTCTTCCTTCCAGGTATTTAAAAACAGCTGTTCACCACCATCTCATATCTTCCCCCCATCCAAAACCATTATCTTTTCTACCCGCGTTAATCCACCCTAAACCCACCTCCTTCAAATTCCGTTTTCTTTCCTGAAAGTCCCTGTAGTGTCCATCTTGTTTATCCCATGTACCCCACCCCAGCCCTCTCTCTTATACAGATCTCCTGATGTCCCTGTTCCCCACTGTTGTTGTGCTTCCCTCTCTTTCCCCCTCTTATCTCCTATTGTCTTTGTTATTTGCTTACGCAAGCCCCGACTTAGTCCACAAAAAACCCCCCAAAATTTGGGGCCTCTAGGTGCTATGGTCTGGCCGTTAAAGAATAACGTACAAATGCACAAACACACAAAAATATTTATATACTTGCATAGATAAGGCAGCTTGACGTAATAAATAAGGGTGGGGCCAAATCTGCACTCCTCAAGCACTTAAAAAAAGATGTCGATTATCAACATGATCAAATGTTTTCTCCTGATGAAGATCAAGTTCCAATTCTTCACAGTTTTCCTGAAATATTTCAATCTCTTGCAATGTTAATCATTGAACACTTAGGAACACAATAACATCAGTCTTTACCCAATAGTGAGGACTGAAGTGAGGAAGATGAGGAAGAAATGGAAATGCCAAGACGTTTGAAAAACAACAACCGTATTGTCGGTATATAGCAGGGAAATTGGGCAGCAGTTTGGTATCTATACCATAAGAGGTTTGTTTGTCTGTATGTCACCATTATTCATAGTGATGGCTGAATAGATCTAAGTCAAACTTAGAGGTTCATCAGTGAGTGCCGGAGCGTTTTAGGGAAAAAAGGATATATATATTTTCTTTTTTAAAGAAATATGGAAAAAAGGATATATTTTAAAAACATTGCTCTATAGCATCTATGCCTGCCTATGTGAAAGGTAACATTAAATGATGCCTGACCCCATTCCTCAGTGGGTGTAGGAATGTTTGAAGCCCCCACAACAAAAACAGAAAGAAATAAAATTGATTTCTGGAAAATGCCAACAGGCAACGAGAGACCGAGTACATAATAAGTCCCCTTTCTTTGGGAGGAAAGTCTCATTGGCAGCTCTGAGGAAGGTCTAAGTTTGAGACTTAAAGATGCCGAAGTTTTTTTAAATAGAACTCAGTGGTGGTAAGCTCATCTAATCCAGAAGCTGTCTTGATGGCTAGGTTGTGCACAGCAGTGCCAAGCTCTTTAAGAGTAATGGGACTCTCCAAAAGGGAACGTCCATCTTCCCACAATCCAAGTAGACCTACAGAAATAGAGGTGACATTGGACAAATATATATGCCCTGCTAAATAGATTTTAGAAAAATGTTCTTTAGATAATTTATTAATAATTTATGTGGACAAAGTAAGAGAATAGACGTTTTTTAAATGCATGGCCAAGGCTCATGAAAGTGCTAGGACACAGAACAGATCAAGACCCAACATAAAGGGAACAGCATTAGAAAGTGGAAATACCAACAGCAGTTCAGAAGGACAAAGTAGATGGAGATGGACAAACAAGGGATATAGGTAACGATGAGGAGTAGTGGAGAACACAAGGGGTGGACAAGATGGATAAATAAGCAAAATTTTGGGAGAGGTGGGAGTGGTTTAACGGGTGTAGAAAAGATCGTGGTTTTGGATGGGGGATGACTTGAGGTGGTGATGAAATATTGTCTTGAAGACCAGGAGGGAAGAACGAGATTGAAGAGAGTGTAGAAGGTGGTTCCACAGGCGGGAAAGAAAAGAGGAATATATCCGTGGATGTGGAGGTGAGCAGTGGTTCTGGATTCAGGCAGTGTTACTAGGAGGGGGTTGCTGGTGGACCGTGTGCATCCTGCCTGGGGGGGGGGGGGGGGGGTTGTGGAGGGAGGGGGTGAGGGTAAGGGGGACACAATCAGTGCAATACTAGAAATGAGGTGGAAGAAGCCAGAGACCAACGACCTGTCAGCGATGGCAAAGTGATAGACCCATAGACTCAGCTTCATCACGAGAGATTCCAATGATCTTGAAGGCCTTGGTTTCCAGGACGTCAAGCTGAGGACGGTGTGAGGCAGGAAAGCCAGCCCAGAGGGGAGAGCAGTACACCAATCTTTGGATGAAAGCCTTGTAGGTGGATAGGAATGCAGGTGCGCCAAGGAAAGACTCTACACAACGGCGGATGCCCAGTCAGCGTCTGGCTTTGGAGGCCAACTTTGAAATGTTTCTTGCCCAAGAGAGATCATGGCTGAGAGTGAGACCCAAGAGTTTGAGTGACTGAACCTCTTCAAGATGATTGTTAAGAAAGTAGATGAGAGGGTTCGCAAGACGGTCCTTACTGATAGTAAGAGTGAGAGTGAGATTGAGAGCGAGAGATTTGTCATGCTTCAGACATATTCCAATTGTTTTACCAGTTTGATATTCTGTTAAGGTCTGAGGAGAGGGAGCAGGCTGCTGCCTGTCTGTGAGAGGTATGAAGGATGTCACGGCAGAGAGTGGCACAATCAGCAAAGAGAAAGAGGATTTTCCAAAGAATCAGAATCATTGATGAGTATTAGGAAGAGGATCGGGCCTAGAACTCTGCTTTGAGGTACTTCAGCTTTGACAGGGAAAGGAGAAGAAAGGGGTTGATAATCACAATCACACAATCATCTGAAAAACCTGATGGCATGATATCTGTTTTAGAAACTCCATGTAATAAGGAAGAGCTGATGCAAATATGATTGAGTCCTGTTGGTGAAATGCAAAACCAAGTCAAAGACGTGCACAAACAGAGACACAGAGGGAAATACACAAGCACACAGAGAGACAGAAATACACAAACACAGATGCACACAGAGACAGAGAGACACACGCACATACAGAGATACGTGTACACAGACACATACACTGAGACAAAGACAGGGATACACACATGCACACAGAGAGACAGAGACAGACACATGCACACAGACAAGCAACGCTGGGTTTACAATGGCCCCAATGGTGCCAGGCCCACAA
The DNA here is from genome assembly GCF_964187855.1 of Myxine glutinosa. NCBI lineage: Eukaryota > Metazoa > Chordata > Myxini > Myxiniformes > Myxinidae > Myxine > Myxine glutinosa. The sequence continues at coordinate 86,790,222 of NC_136269.1, forward strand.
ACAGAAGGGGCCCATAGTGACCAAGATATATATTTTTAAGTGTACACATTGCGATACAGTTCAATAAAGAATATGTACAGAATTTAATGCCACTTTTAAAAAGCCATACTATTTTAAATTGAAAAAACATACTACCATTTCCTGGTGTGTGACGGAACCACACTGATAATGACGTCTATTCCCGTTCCAGTGCGATAAGCTCGTGTTTTACGCCTGTTGTGTTTTAGCGCTTTTGGAATAGTATGCGCATGTCATTTATACCATTTTTAAATTTACGTTCACGAGCAATCACAATTACATGAATTGAGCATGCAAGTAATACTGCGATAAAATTTTCGCAGTAAACAACATGAACATTTTGCAATGGTTCCCCAAATGGGGACCCACAAAAGGTTAATGCGGCCCTGGAGAAAGAGACACACGCACACAGAGAGAGACACACGCACAGAGAGAGACACACGCGCACAGAGAGAGACACACGCAAACAGAGACACACGCCCACAGAGACAGACACACACTCACACCAAGATAGAGTCGCAGGAGCGCCTATAGAGAAGCAGGCACACCCACAAAGAGGCAGGCGTACCCACAGAGACGCAGGCGCACCCACAGCGACGCAGGCGCACGCACAGAGACGCAGGCGCACCCACAGAGACGCAGGCGCACCCACAGAGACGCAGGCGCACCCACAGAGACGCAGGCGCACCCACAGAGACGCAGGCGCACGCACAGAGACGCAGCCGCACCCACAGAG
>NC_136269.1:86800975-86820975 GCF_964187855.1 Myxine glutinosa
CCGGATGTCCAGAATTTTATTCTTCTTCTCCCTGCGCAAACGGCGGAGATAAGCAACGTTGGTGATGTGTCCAAGCACCTCAATACGGACAAGTTAGAAATATAACCAACAGGTTTGAGGAATAAAGCTTCTTACTCAGCGTTGAAGCCGTTAACGTGTAGTATTCGCATCTGCTTCACGATGGTGCTCTTTCCGGACTCGCCCGCGCCTGCGACACACACACGCCACATACAGAGTTAAACGTACCCTCGATGTCGGTCATAGAAGCACCGGTCGGGTGGATGCGGGTGCGTACCGAGCAGCAGCAGGCGGTGCGTGGCGCGGTACAGCTGCTTCTCGCGCTGCAGCTCGCGCTCGATCCTGCGGTTCGTCTCGCGTTGCGCGCGCTCGCCGTCGCGCGCGTCGTCGCTGCGCCCGTCACCCAAGCAGCCGAGCGCAGAGCCGCCCATGGCGACGGGCAGGCGGGTGGGAAGGCAGTTCGCGATGTCGGCGGACGAGTAAGTCGACGGGAAAGCAAAGCGAGGGATGCGCTAGAGCAAAGCGGACGTGCGCCGGAGATTCAGGAACGGGGCCCGCGGGCGGGCCACCTCGCGCCCATGTTTGTTAGAGCGGTGCGAAGGCACCGGAAGCATGAAGCGTCACGCGCAAAGCGACTCGACGTCAGCACGTGTCCAGAACACTGACGTGGGAGAAGGGGAGGAGAAATGCTGTGTGTGGAGGGGAGAAAGGAAGGAAGATTTTGACTGGAGAGGATCGAATGAGGGAAGAAAAAAGAATGTTGGAAGGGGCGATGAGAAATGGGTTGGGAATACAGGGGGGTTGGGGAGGAAAGCGGGGTTGAGAATAAAATATGGTGGGGGAAAAATAGGGTGGGGGGAAAATAGGGTGAGGGGAAAATAGGGTGAGGGGAAAAATAGGGTGAGGGGAAAAATAGGGTGGGGGAAAAATAGGGTGGGGGAAAAATAGGGTGGGGGAAAAATAGGGTGGGGGAAAAATAGGGTGGGGGAAAAATAGGGTGGGGGAAAAATAGGGTGGGGGAAAAATAGGGTGGGGGAAAAATAGGGTGGGGGAAAAATAGGGTGGGGGAAAAATAGGGTGGGGGAAAAATAGGGTGGGGGAAAATAGGGTGGGGGAAAAATAGGGTGGGGGAAAATAGGGTGGGGGAAAATAGGGTGGGGGGAAAATAGGGCGGGGGAAAATATGGCGGGGGAAAAATAGGGTGGGGGAAAAAATAGGGTGGGGGAAAAAATAGGGTGGGGGGAAAAGGGTGGGGGAAAAATGGTGGGGGAAAAATGGTGGGGGAAAAAGGGTGGGGGAAAAAGGGTGGGGGAAAAAGGGTGGGGGGAAAAGGGTGGGGGAAAAAGGGTGGGGGGAAAAGGGTGGGGGGAAAAAGGGTGGGGGGAAAAGGGTGGGGGGGAAAAGGGTGGGGGGAAAAGGGTGGGGGAAAAAGGGTGGGGGAAAAAGGGTGGGGGAAAAAGGGAGTGGGGGAAGAAGGGGGTGGTGGTGGGAGGAAGGGGAAATTGGGGGGGGGGGGTGGGGGAGGGGAGGGAAAATGGGTGGCAGAGGAGGGAAATAGTGGGGGGGGGAGGAAAATAAGGGGGGGTGAGGGGAAAATAGATGGGGGGAGGGGAAATATGGGTGGAGGGGAAAATAGGGGGGGGGACAAAGATTATTTAGTGGAAGTAAGTGGGGGCAGGTGCTAACGATTATTCTGTGGGTTGAAGGGGCGGGGGGATTAGGCACCAAAAATGGTTCGGTGGCTGGGTGGTGCTGGGTGGTGGGTTTGTGGTGGCAAAGTCCATTTATTGTCAAGCATCAGCATCCACACCAACGGGTGGAAAAAAAAAAAGATCGGAAATATAATCAGGATGGAGGGTGCCACAGATGACTGGCCCACAGCAAAATAAAGAACGAGCGAGGGGCTTCAGGGGACATTGCAGACAAACAAGTGTTCCAGATGGCACCAACAATGCAAACTAGTGGACTCGGAAGGGCCTCCCGGGAATCCTGTGCTTGGTGTCGTGAACGGCATAGGCTAAATCTTTATCCAAGGAGACCATTGAAGGAATTCTAACCTTCCAGGCAATATATAAAGTCGTGAACTGGCAGATAAGTGCATCCGAGATTATGTGCCATATGATGAAGCAGCCTCCCACTGTCTACACCTGGATTTGGACCTCCAGCTTTCTGGTGGAAAGCCTGTTGGAACACCGACTCTAAAGGTACATTCTGATATGCACTGCAGAGCTCGGACACACCACCGGTAAGCCCCTCTGGAATGTACTAAAGGGTAAGAGAGCAAGGACAGACACAAAGGCTGAACAGGCAGAAGCAGGTTCTAGACAAGGAGATTCAAGAACTGCGGACCAACAACAATGATGAATCACCCAACCAAATCAAAATTTTGTGACGACACCACCTTCACCCAACCATACATGACTTGGATGTTGATACGGGACCATTCCACATTTCAGAAATGAGAGCTGGCATAAATGGGAAAGCACTAGGAGCAGATTTAATATCAGCAGGGATTATAAAAGTTGGTTGACCAGACATTGATCTTATGGACAGTAATTATTGGAGAAACATGACACTATTGTCTGTGCCAGGAAAAGTCTTCAACATGATACTGCTATTGAGATTAAAGAATGATTGGACAAGGAACCTCGAGAGGAGCAAGCAGGGTTCAAGAAATCAAGATCATGCATCGGCTAAATCTTTATCCGAGGAGATCAGTGAAGGAATCCTAACCTTCCAGGCAAATATAAAAGTCAATCTCATCGACTTCGAAAAGGATAGCACAGATAGGAAATCGGTATTGAGGACACTACGACATTATTGTATCCCAGAAAAGTTTGTGCGGACGTTTGAGAATACAGTCACGTGAAAAAGTAAGTACACCCCATGTAAAGTTTTGACTTTTTCAACATATTTCAACATACAGCTATTTGATCTTCATTTCAACAATATTGACAGATAAAGGTGATATAATATAACAAATACAATGAAACATTTACATTTTGTAGTCCATTGTATAATTAAAATAAACATAAATGCAAATTTCGCATGTGGAAAAAGTAAGTACACCCTTGGCTCCAATAGGTGGTATTGCCCCCTTGGGCAGAAACAACCTGAAGTAGGCGTTTCTTATAACTGTCTACCAGTCTCTGACATCGACTGGGAGAAATTTTTGCCCCCTCCTCCATGCAGAATTATTTCAGCTGTGTGATGTTTGAGGGGTTTCTTGCATGCACAGCTCATTTCAAATCCCCCCACAACATCTCGATGGGATTTAGATCCGGGCTTTGACTTGGCCATTCCAGAACCCCCATTTCTTTCTTTTCAGACATTCCTTGGTGGATTTACTGGTATGTTTAGAGTCATTGTCATGTTGCAAGGTCCACCTTCGGTTGAGCTTCAATTTTCCGACAGATGGCCTCACATTATCCTCAAGCACCCTCTGGTACAATGAAGAATTCATAGTGGATTCTATGATGGTGAGCTGCCCAGGCCCTGATGCAGCAAAGCTGCCCCAAACCATAATATTTCCACGACCATGCTTTACAGTTGGTATCAGGTTCTTGTGGTCAAATGCTGTCTTTGGTTTCGCCAAACATGTCTTCTGGTACTGTGGCCAAATAGCTTTACCTTTGACTCATCTGTCCAGATCATATTGTTCCAGAAGTGCTGATCTTTGCCGAGGTGTTCATTGGCAAACTTTAGTCTTGCCCTGATGTTCTTTCTGGACAGCAAAGGTTTCCTCCTGGCACACCTCCCATGTAGATAAAATTTGTGCAGCCTCTTTCTAATGGTAGACTTGTGTACTTTGACATCAACAGTGGCAAGAGCTACCTGTAGGTCCCGTGATGACATTCTGGGGTTCTTAGACTTCTTTCAGCATCTTGTGGTCTGCTCTCGGGCTGAACTTGCTGGGGCGGCCTGGCGTGAACAGGTTGGCAGTTCTTTGGAATCTTCTCCACTTGTGGATGATCTTCCGGACAGTCGAATGATTGATTTCAAATTGTTTGGAGATCTTTTTAAATCTCTTCCCAGACTCGTAGGCATCTATAACCTTCTTTCTGAAGGCCTCAGAGAGCTCTTTTGATCTAGGCATGGTGACGCCGCACGCTTCAACCATAAAGAGGAAACCAAACTAAATGTCGGAGGTTTAAATGAGACAGGTTCCTCCAAGACCCTCTCTAACGATGTTCTAATCATTTGCACCTGAGCTGGTGCACCTGATTCTAATTTTAGGTATTTGAAGTAGTGATAAATGTTGGGGTGTACTTACTTTTTCCACATGCGAAATTTGCATTTATGTTTATTTAAATTATACAATGGACTACAAAATGTAAATGTTTCATAACATTTGTTATATTATATCGTGTTTATCTATCAATATTGTTGAAATGAAGATCAAATAGCTGTATGTTGAAATATGTTGAAAAAGTCAAAACTTTACATGGGGTGTACTTACTTTTTCACGTGACTGTATGCATGATGGCATGGAAAGCTGTGTTAAGACGGAAGATGGAGCTACAGAATGGTTGAAGAGCTTGACAAATGCAAGTGAGGGATGTAGGCTGTCCCCAATGCTAATCAATATTGGAATAGAATACACAGTGCTCTCAGGGAAACTTAATTGGGCCTGTGATGGAATAGACTGAAGCACCGAGAAGACCTTGATTTTCCAGATATTGCTCTCATCAAATGACATGCAAATAATACTGATGCCAAATCTAAGAAGGGGAACAAGTATACAACAACAACAACAACATGCATTTTAAAGGCCATTTTCCCTGCTAGAGCGGGGGTTAGCCTTGCGGTCCCCATGACAATCTTCTCCATTTTGCCCTATTTTCTGCATCTCTCCTTGTTAACCCCCTTGCCCGCATTTCTTCTTCCACCATCTTTAGCCAAGTCTTTCTCGGTCTTCCCCGTCCTCTGCTTCCTTCTACATTCATTTCCATCACTCTTCTCAACCAGTCACTTTCATCCCTCCTCAACACATGACCAAACCATCTCAACCTGTTCCTCTTCACAGCATCAATCACAGGCTCTATTCCCATCATGTTTCGCAATTCATCATTTGTCTTCCTCTCTCTCAACGACACTCCGCACATCCGTCGAACCATTCGCATTTCCACCCTTTCCAACCTTCGTTGCTGCTCTACGTTCATTACCCATGTCTCGCTCCCATAAATCATAACACTTCTCACACATGCAGCATACACCTTTCCCTTCAGCTTCAACAACACTCCCCTCATCATCAGCACGCCACTCAGTTCCCGAAACTTCTTCCATGCACATCTCACTCGAGCAACCGTTGCCGAGTCTGATCCACCTTCTCCATTCAGCATGTCTCCGAGGTAGCAAAATGTTTTCACACCTTCCAGCTTCACGCCGTCTCCAAGATCCAACTCAACATCTCCTCCATCTGCAGCTCCCTCTGTGCACACCTTACACTTGAATGTAGCTGCCACACTGGTTAATGACCCTCTCAGACCACTACATTTTTGATGAACCCACTCAGCGCACATTGTACATTGAATGGAGTTCACTCCGACACCCTTCCTACACACAGCACAGGGCCACTTCCCAGTTCTTTCCACCTCACCACATGCTTTACCACTTGCCATCACCTTCGTCTTTCCGATATTCACCTTCAGACCTTTTGTCTCCATACATTCCTTCCACGTGTTCATCTTTTCCTTCAGTACATCCATACTTTCCGCAATCAACACCAGATCATCTGCATACAACAACTCCCACGGTATACCCTCCTTTACGTTCTGAGCCAGCACCTCCATCACAGCTACAAATAGTAGTGGACTTAGTACAGACCCCTGATGCACTCCCACCTTCACCTCAAACTCACCACTCTTCCCGTCCTTCGTCCTTACAGCTGTGCGCGCTCTTTTGTACATTGCCATCACTACTCTGATCAACCATTCCTCCACTCCTAACTTCCTCAATGCCCATGTCAATACTTTGCGTGGTACCCTATCGAATGCTTTCTCCAGATCAACAAACCCAAGAAACAACTTCTTCCTCTTCTCCATGTACTTCTCCTGCAACTGCCTCACAATGAAAAGCGCGTCTGTCGTTCCTCTTCCTGGCATGAATCCAAACTGAATTTCGTCGATCTTCACTTTCTTCCTTATCCTCCTCTCCAACACCCTTTCCAATACCTTCATTCCATGCTCCAATAACTTTATCGCTCGGTACGAGCCACACTCCAGAGGGTCACCTTTCCCCTTGTATAGAGGGACGAGGGTACTCGGTTCCCAATCCACTGGAATGCGGCCTTCTTTCACCACCAGATTACAGATCTCTGTCATTCTCTTCACACCCCAACTTCCTGCTGCCTTCAACATATCTCCCACAACTCCCGTCGGCCCTCCCGCTTTTCCACTCTTCATTGCTTTTATCGCTTCAACTTCCTTCTCAGTTATCTTCTTCTCTGCCACATGGATTCAAGGGGAACAAGTATCCACCTGAAAAATCAATACTGAAGATAGGCCCTCAACATTATAATATAGACCACAGTAGAAAAAGTAGCCACATTCACCTATCTGGGAGTACAGTTGATTGAAGATGGAATTGGGGAAGATGAAGTCAGAACTCAGATTGCCAAAGCTACATCACTTCCCAAATTGGAAAAACGAAAGATTTAGCACAAGGACTAAGATCCAGCTTGAGATAGCAATGTCGTATATGTGATGTTGTATGGAGAAGAGACATGGCCTGTTGTGAAGAAAACAACATGGATTCCAGGAGCCTCCAGAAAGTCGTGAGAATAACCTGGCAAATGAGCTGTTTAAGGAAACTGCCAAAAGCACGGATTTAAGGAAACTGACAAAACAGAAACCTGCAAGTGGGCTTTTGAAAGATGACGACTGAGGTGGTTTGGACCAATGCTAAGAATGGAACGAACCAGTCTCGCAAGACAAGCCATTGACTGGAAACCAACAGGGAACATAAAGCTGGGAAGACCGAGAATGATGTGGAAATGAAGACTCCCAACGACTTGAAGCCAATGGACATTAAATGGGTGAGACAAATCATATCTCCACCTGATGCAAAAGGATGGTGGTTGGTGGTGGTAGCATCAGTAGCAGTGGTAGGAGTAGTAGTGCGAATTTGAAGCAAAGACGAACACATTAGCAACAGTAGCTTTGCGACCAAAGCAACAAGCAATAAAATCTGTGAATGTGATGATGGCATTTCCTTAAAGGGGAACCCAAATAATCAGACCACCTCGACGCTAATCTATCCCTTGATACCCTACAAAATAGATATGACGAGTCTTTTTCTGATTTCCCATTTATGAAGTGGGTACATTTTGCGATTAAAAATCGAAATGTTCTTCACGATTAGCCGTGATGTTGCACCAGGAAGGCGACTGCCACTTCTGTATTGTTTATGGAGTACAATTGAACTAGAGTCCCTGTATAAAGAGAGTTGCGCCATGCGCTGACCCGAGATTTCTGGTCACGTGATTTCGTGGCGCCATTTTGTGTTTAACTTCACCGTGCGTGAACGTCAGCTTGGTACGGGAATGTTGTTTATTGCCAAACAAAATGACTGGTTGTTCTGCTTTTGGTTGTTCAAACCAATCTGGGAAATATAAGATGTATAGATTTCCAAGTGATAAAGTCAGAAGACAAATTTGGGAAGCGAAAGTCAGATGAAAGAGCTGGAAAGCGATCGACTCCTCGAGACTCTGCCAGGTAGGCCCACGCCGCTTGATGATCGATGTTCAAAAGCAATTCTATCTGCTCGGTTTTTTTTTGGTTGTCTGTCTGTTGAAAACCCTTTTAAAGGGAAGTGATTTGTGTTTGTTTATAATCTTCAAGGAGCTGACCAAAAATGCATTTCCGTGGGAAGAACCCTGCTCAATTTTTTCCGGATAGTCCTAGCGGACCGCATATTGTCATTGATTGATGAAATGTCCCGGTACAGTGACATTGCCTGGTCTGCGGTTGGGTAGTCTGCGGGCAATGTCACTGTACTTTTTCAGAGGGAATTAATTTTGATTTTATAGGGGTGGGAAACCCATGGTCCGTTTTGTTTTCAGTTGTCTGTCCGTCCATTCAAAACTTAATCCGAGGCAAGTTATTTTTTTGGTTTAAAATCTTTAGCCTAATCGGCAATCATAAAAGCAATTTTAGGGGGGAACCTGCTCAATTTTTTTTGCGGGTTGTGCAGCCATCCATATGTCCAAAATTTGACGAGTTATTGTTTGCTTTGTACAGTGCTCATGCGTCTTGTGGCATATTTGCTCAAATATTTCCCACCCCGGGATTTATGGCCAAATTGTAGTGATGGAAGATTTTGCACATTGGACAATCCCTATATATTTAACCTGGTGACAGCTATCGTTCCCAAAACATACAATATTTCTCGGTGATTAATGCAGTAAAACAGGTGTATTTGTGTACCCACATTTAAAACTGGCTCAACTTTCAAAAGCTGTTATCCCTGTTTGATATCAATATACATGTGGTCGATAGAGCTAGCGATTTGTCTGGCCATCTTCCGGAAGATTGTCCATGTGATTTTCTGTTGTGGAAGTACTAGTACATGACAGCTCATTAAAATTAAACTGTGTTGTGTTAGAATAAAAATTTCAATAAATAAATACATCAAGGACACTCATTGTATGATTGCAGGAACATTTCGATGTGAATCAGTTTGAGAGGGGGCGAGCTGATGACAAAAAGAGGTTGAAGTGCTCTGCAGTTCCAACAATATTTAGCTACCGGAAACCCGTGAAGCTGCGCAACTCCCCCAATAAGCGTGGACCGTCCAGAACTGAGAGACTACATCTACCAAACTTGTCCGACCACACCTACTCCACTCATGAACGTATTGACTCCTCAAATGAATCTCAATGTAAGAATTGTTTTATTTATTACAAAATCATGGCAGGACATGTTCAATCAATGACATATTTTAAACGATTAAAAAATGACAGGCATGTGCTTGTCTATATTTGTATAGCTCTTTGAACTATAATTGTACGTTCAGATTATGATGACTATCTTCCTGTTGCCATTTTCTTTTTACATTATTCTAAATATTTTGCAAAATTAAATTGTAAAAAAATTGTGTTATATTTAACGTTAAGTATAAAATTATCACTTGTGAGGAGTGAACGGAGTAGTGATGAGTCTCACTTGTGAGGAATGAACGGAGCAGTGATGAGTCACTTGTGAGGAGTGAACGGAGTAGTGATGGTGTCTCACTTGTGAGGAGTGAACAGAGTAGTGATGAGTCTCACTTGTGAGGAGTGAACGGAGTAGTGATGAGTCTCACTTGTGAGGAGTGAACGGAGTAGTGATGAGTTTCACTTGTGAGGAGTGAACGTAGTGGGATGAAGTGTTGGTCTGGTCAGAGTGTTGTATTACGGGCAGAGTTTTCTTACGGTCTGAATGTATGAATCATGTTCTGTACTGAATGTATGAACCAAGTTTTGTACTGAATGTTTACTGTGTTGGCCTCATCGTGTTCCTGGTGAAATTAAACAAGTGATGGTGAATACGACCGTCTTATCTGTGCTTTTCCATATCTGTTCGACTAGACGAACCGTGCACACTGCAGGTATTTTTTAAAGTTTTTTTCTCTGTTTAATTACGGCTTGGCGCAGTCGAAAATTAAGTGTTAATTAAGTCGCCAGCTATGAAACATATTAATCGATCAGGCAATATCCATCAGAGTTCTGGGCAAGGGTGTAGTAATAAATGAACGTTTCAATCTTACTAGATGCCGATGACGTTTTCCTTATGTCAGAGACAGAAGCTGACTTGCAGCTTGTTAAATCATTACAATGGAAATTGAATATAAATGTCGATAAAACTAAAGTTGTACACTATAGAAATATGGCAATACCACGTACAGAATTTGTTTTAAGTGTGTTAGACTATATGTCGGCTGGAAGTCCTACACCGGAATTGCTCTCGGCACCCTTTAAAAAATATTGGATATGCCCACACTCCTTTCTAAAAGTTATTAAAATTCAGAGAACGACAGCATTGGTTTGTCTTACTTATAATGTTAGCTCTTATATGCAGTGTTGGCTTGTAATATGCATTGCCATACCACTTTTAATATCACCACACAGCTCTTTTTCATGGCAATAGCTGAGTTTTTGACAAAACAAATATCACCTGTATGTAATAATAAGACTAAATATGTGTAGTAAATTTTTTTTTAGCAGGTTTAGAATATATCACCCCATATCGCGACTGTACATGTATATCTAATCCGACACACTTAGACACAAAATGGCGTCCAAATTTGAGTTGACACAACTCTCTATATACAGGGACTCTAAATTGAACTCAAATGGCGAATAATTTTCGAATTTCTACAAAAATGCCTCGTAGATGAATCCTTGGTGGTTGTAATGCAAACCGAGATGGTTTTATTCTACACCAAATGGCCGAAAGATCCAAGGATTGCCAGAAATTGGACAAGGATTTTTCCGAAATACCAGGGTGTGGATCGGGCCTTCAAAATGTTTGCTTTTGTACTTGGAGCATTTTACAGAGCACGGTTATGAGATAACAGAGATGGCTAGATCTTGTGGTTATATCCACCACAATTGAGAGAGGATTCCATTCCCACGATTAAGCGGAAGAAACAACCGTCGCTTGAAACTATCACCATTTCTACCGAGCTACCAGCATATGGACACGGGCAATTTGAGTGGTGAATCAAACACCTGTGTTGGTCTGCCGGCAACCGATCTCACCTGATGAGACGTCCTGACGAACATTACCGCCACCTTGCCTCTCGCATCTGAAGAGCTAAAAAACCCCAGCTAACAATACGCACGACCACCTCACACCCTCCCACCATCCCCTCACAATCCCCCGTCAACAGTCACCCTAGCTAACAATACCCATGACCGCCTTACCCTCCCTCCCCCACCCTGTCACAATCCCCCATCAACTATCACCCTAGCTGACAATACCTATGACACCAACCCCTCCTACCCTTTCCACCATCCCCTCACAATCCCCCGTCAACCATCACCCTAGCTGACAATACCCATGACCACCCCACCCCCTTCACCATCCCCCCACAATCCCCCTTCAACCGTCACCCTAGCTAACAATACGCACTGCCACCCCACACCCTCACCCCCTCCACCATCTGACACCCTAGCTAAAAATGCCCATGACTATCCCACTCCCCTTTTCCCCCATACCCAACAACCGTCGCCCTAGTTGACAATACCCACGACTACACTGCCCCCTCTCCACCATCCGCCCACAATCCCCCATCAACCATCACCCCCACAATACCCACCACCATCCCACACGGACATCCTGCCAAACTTTATCTTTCAATTAATTTTCATTTTGAAGGAGAGGAGATGGAATGTAATGCTATTCCTGTTCCGTGTTTTGTGAAATAATATACATGCTCTTGCCACTTCAGTGGGATTGTGTGAGATCTCGTCAGAGTACGCCACAGCATAGGCCTGACAGATAAGGCAGTTATCTTACACCACCCCACACCCCATCTCAATCCCTCATCACCCATCACCTCCACAATACCCACCACCATCCCCCATACACCCCCCACCCATTCCACAATCCCCCATCAACCGTGTGCCTGGGCGGTGTAGGTGTTGAGTCCGTTCCATGTAGTGTCCGTGCCGTATTTATTTTGCAGTTAAATATAACTGATTATATTTATCAATAAATACAAAATCCCTGATAAACCATGAATTGAATGGAAAAAAAGCCTACCAATCTGTAGTGAACATTCGACCAGCGTTTTCATTTGCACGACCAACACTGCGATCTTCACGAACACCATCTTTGACTGACTCGCTCTCAGGGCTTGAAACTATACGGATCCACAATTCCCACAAAGCGTTTTCACAACTAATTTTGTCTTCAATAGTTTCTTCAAAATCCTACTGATCAGTTTCAACATACCGAGAACCTTCAGAGTTGCTCATGATGGAGCAATCAGTATCGGAATCAGAGCTCAGAATACAGCGTTTCTCTATGTAAAAATGCCATTTGGATTAAGGCGAGTTCATAATGTGACATCACTGGCAAAATTGAAAATCGGATATTTTTGACACTTTCTGGCAACAAAATGAAAAAATAAAAATAAAAAACCCCTTCAAATTAGACCGCGATTATGTTCACTGGTTTTCAGTAAAAACAAGACCGAAAGTCTAACAGCGGAGTCGCCGGGCTTGTTTAATACTTCAGTTGAAGAGGATAGTATGACTTGGGTGGAGATACACAACAACAACAACAGGCATTTTAAGGCCATTTTCCCTGCTAGAGCAGGGGTTAGCCTCATACCAGTTAGCAAATAATGTACCACTGGAGATACCAGTTAGCAAATAATGTGAGTATTAAATTATTTTAAAGTACTCCAAGTCTCTAAGCTGTCTGTCACCATGGAAGTGAAGAGATTGCATTGAGACACTGGTTTATTCTATACGTTGGTCAGTTAGTCAACGCTATCAAAGTGACCTCAGCACCATCCTGACACACACCACTGTGTTACGGAATGAGGTGTTTTACGGCGGCCGGAGTGCAAATCCTGCTACCAACCTCCTTGAGAGAGGACCCAGTGAGTTGGTACTCATTTTGCCGACCTTGGAAGGATGACAGGCTGAGTGAACCTCACCTGGTATTAATTCAACAGCTGACCAGGATTCAAACTCAGGACCCGAGGATCCCAAGCCCTCCACCCTAACTGTTAAGCCAATACCAGGCTTAGGGTGGTTGGAGGCAGTCATAAGAAATGCTTAAATGTTTGAAGAGCCCTTAATCAAAGCATTAATTATATATGATCTGGGGGGCATGCACCATCTTATATCATCACCCTGTTACCCCCAATCATCAAGTGTGATAATTTCCCCCCACCAGGTATATGACATAATATACAGTCGTGGCCAAAAATATTGGCACACTTGCAATTAAAAAAAAAAAAATGAACCATGTCTTCCAGAAATTTTTTGAAAATAAAATATCTTTTGGTATCCAAATATGTATTTCTTTGGTTTGCAGTGGAACAAAACAGAATAAACTGAACAAATTACCAAATCTTAGCTTATTCCACACAGAAATCCTAAATACCCCGGACAAAATTATTGGCACCTTTTATGAGTTTAGAAATAATTGTATTTCAAGCAGGTTATTCTCCTTTACTTTGGAATTTAACTCACCTATGGTGAGTTGCAGGTTCCTGCAAGATAAAAATCACTCATTCAACCAGTTTGAATAGAGAAAAGGAGTCATTCTGCTGTTTTGTGTCACTGTGTGTACCGCAATGACCATGGAGAAAAGAAAGAAAACCAGAGAATTGTCTGAAGAGGTCAGACACAAGATTGTAACCAAGCATGGACAATCTCAAGGCTACAAAGTCCATCTCCAGAGACCTTGATGTTCCTGTGTCAACCGTACGCAATGTTATCAGGACGTTTAAGGCCCAATGGCACTGTAGCCAACCTCCCTGGATGTGGCCGCAAAAGAAGACTAGATCGAAGATTGCAGCGAAGGATTGTTTGAATGGTGGAGAAAGCACCTCGATCAATTGCCAAACAGATTCAAGCTGACCTTCAGACACAAGGTATGACAGTTTCAACTCGCACCATACGTTGCCAACTCAATGAAAGGGGGTTCTATGGTAGGAGTCCCAGGAGGCCCCACTCCCGAGAGAGAGACATAAGAAGGCCCGACTGGAGTTTGCCAAAACGCACCTGAACAAGCCAAAATCCTTATGGGAGAATGTCCTGTGGACAGATGAGACTAAATTAGAGCTTTTTGGTAAAGCACATCATCTCTATGTTTACAGAAAACAAAATGAAGCCTTCAAAGAAAAGAACACCTTCCCTCCAGTCAAACATGGATGAGGTTCAGTGATGTTTTGGGGTTGCAGTGCTGCCTCTGGCACTGGGTACCTTGAATGTGTGCATGGCATCATGAAATCAGGAGATTACCAAGGCATTTTGGAGGGCAATGTTCAACCCAGTGTCAGAAAGCTGGGTCTCTGTCGAAGGTCATGGGTCTTGCAGCAGGACAATGATCCCAAACACTTCAAAAAACACCCTGAAATGGTTCCAGACAAAATGCTAGACTGTTCTGAAGTGGCCAGCAATGAGTCCAGATCTAAATCTCATTGAACACCCGTGGGTTGATCTGAAAACGGCAGTTGGGAGAAGGCACCCATCAAATCTGGAAGAACTGGAGCAGTTTGCACAATAAGAGAAGGCCAAACTGCCATTAAATAGGTGTAGGAAGCTCATTCATGGCTATAGGAAGCATTTGACTGCAGTTATTTTGTCCAAAGACTGTGCTACCAAATAATACGTCCAGGGTGTCAATAATGTTGCCAATGCCATTTCCTTTTATTTTCTGATTTAAAAGGATATATTAAGTTCTGAATCAAAAACAAAGGTTCTCTAATATTAACAGTGAAATAAAGAATTGCAGAGACCAAATACTTTTGTCAATTTCAACTTATTTTTAGAGAAAATTGTGAGTTATTTGAAAAAAGTGAAAGGGTGCCAATATTTTTTGGCCACGACTGTATGAACGTTCCCCAAAGGGTGTTGAAAGAAACATAACTGATAAAGCCAAACAGCATTACATTCTACCTTTCAGAAGCGTATTTGTCGGCTATAAAAATAACCCAATATGTAGGATAAATATGTGAGGGACATACATATATACATACATACGGAGAGACAAATGTTGTAAACACAGTAACCAAACATCTACACCGTACAAAATAGTTTGTTTAATCACGAATTTGCCAGGTCTAAAAGCCTCTTTGCAAGTTTGAAGAAGAGGAAGAAGCGCTAACGTATGGTTTATTCACACAGCGGTTTGAACGGAAACATTCTACGACAGTAGAAAGTCTGTAGAAGGACACGGAACGAGCATACAAAATTATATATACAGTAGTGATATTTTGCGAAGCAATATAAAAAAATATAAAACTACACAGAAGGAGCTTACAAACAACAACCACAGCCACGATAACAATCGAGTGTTATAAAAGATCCTTATTTTCACGCGTTTTACTTCATATGTTTCACATGTTTGTTTGTGTTTCACACAATAAAAAAGGTAAAGGGAGAGCATGCAGATTGTGATACATGACAGGCTCAACGATATGTCTGGCCTGAACGTTATAGGAATCAAAATGGCGGTGTGTGGAGTCAGCCGTCATACCGCAGTAAAGACATCACATCACCCCTGTCATGTGACCAGATCCTCAGCTCTGATTGGTGTACGTTTGAGGGGACATACATACATACATACGGACAGACAAACACTGTTCTAGATGGCTTTGCCCTATGGGCTACGCTGTAAAAATTGTGTTTCGGTTCCCCTTTAAGCAACCCTGGCGGAGAGATTGACCCATCTCCTCTGCATGAGTCCCTCTGCATGAGCACAGTCCCACTGCCGTGCTGGTAAGTGTCGCTCATGTGAGGTCCCATCGCCGGTAGGCGTCGCGCAGGTGCGGTCACACGATGCCGCCAGCAGGCGTTGTAGGGGTGCAGTTCCAGGGCCCAGTTGGTAGGTGTTGTGGAGGTGCAGTGTGCGGTATGAAAGGCTTTGTTGAGGAACTGCAGTATGGGGGTACACAGGCGTCCATGTTGGGGCGAGTGGCAGTCTGGGGGCACAGGTGTGCTCACAGTGGGATGGGCAGCGGTATGGGGGGAATTTTCCACAAAGGGTTATGCACGGTTCATAATAAACGTACAATCAGCTCAGTACGAGAACAGAATGATTGCATCTTCAACTAGAACAGCACTCAGTAAAGCACATAACTCCACCAGGCTGAACTGTTTATGTTGTGTATCCCACTGACAGGCCAGATTGGCATCCAGACCTTAACCAGATCTCGGCTTGTTTTTGTCACCAAGCAACTCGTCCACCAAGTTTCATTCAAATCCATCCATAACTGCAAGATATCATGCTATATATTGTTTTGCCCCAAGTCTCAATAGTGAAGAATCACCTAAAAAATAAAATTTGAATCGTATCTAGATCCTGATCTTCACCAAATTCTAATCAATTGGTCCTTGTCACACACCCAACCTGTCCACCAAGTTTCGTCCAGGTCCATCCACAACTTTTGACATATCCTGCTCACAGAAAAACAGACAGATAAATCAGATGTGAAACCATAACCTCTGTCCACCTTTGGTGGCGGAGGTAACAAGAATGCTAGTGCAGCAGACCGTTTCCTGCAAGTTGGACATTTAGATGTTATTGATTTCTGCAAATCACTCAGGATTTGTATTACAACTTAAACAAAACCAACATTAGTTCATCTCATCTCAACATATGCACTACAAATCCACAAAATACTTGATAATTGAGGAATGGTAAGCATACATCCATGAAGGCGATTTCCAATATCTTGTGAAAATGACAAGCATCTTCTTGTTACTTTTTGCAGTTGTAAATATTCACACGATTCAGGAAAAAGAAAAACCATTGCAGATAAAACTGAAATCAAGTTTTGAAGTTTTAGCTTTGGATCAATCATGAAATCTTCATGAGTCATGGCTCGGTACATTCACAACCAAAACAAATAAAAAATTTGTCAGCTGACTACTTCAAGCCCACAAATGGACTGCCACCATTTCTGCCCAATTGGACTTCTTTTAGCATTGAAGAGTAAAAATGCACCACCTAAAGAAGAAAATGATGGCTCGTTAACAAACTTTCGGACAACCACCTCCTAACCCCTCAAAAGACAAATTACTTTCAAAATGCTTTCATAACGAAAATAAACTATTATTCTAGCTGGTAAGATGTACTTGGTCAAATGCTTATCCCACTTAACAGTTCACGTATGGAAAAACTTGCTCAGCAAAAGTAGCCTTTGTGGTTGCTTTGCAGGAAAAAACTAGAACGGCACTCGGTAGAGAACATAACTCTGCCAGTTTGAACAGTTTATGTTTTGCATCTCACCGACAGACTGGATCTGGTTTCGGACCTGAACCCAAATCAAATCGGCTTGTTCTTTTTTTATTTGTATGTTGAAGGCTCCAGGCACGGACTATAGCACTCATCAAGGCCAGGCCTTAAATAAAAGAGAAGCAAAGTGTATGATGAAAACTGTATGATGTTTGTTTGCGAGAAAGAGAGATAAAGCTATCCCGGTAAGCTTTAGTTTGAATGAGACAGAGGAAGACCAGCAATCCTGACAAGGAAAGTGTAAGATGGTTCTCAGCACTAATTGAATGCTCCCAAGTCAGAACGGTAGTACAACCCTGGCCGATTGCTGGCTACAACATACAACCTAAAGTTGGCACCTAAACTACTCATCCCCCAAGTTTAGTCATAACTCGTCCACACCTTTTTCTTTTTTAATATTGTGATATATAATATATATATATATATATATAAATAAATAAATAAATAAATAAATATATATATATATATAAATATATATATATATATAAATATATATATATATATATATATAATACATATACATACATAATATATATATACATACACATATATAATATATATATACATACATATATATATATACATACATATATATATACATATATATATATATATATATACATACATATATATATATATATATATATATATATACGTACATATATATATATATATATATATATATATATATATACATATATATATATATATATATAGACATATATATATATAATATATATATATACATATATACATATATATATATATATATACATATATATATACATATATATATATACATATATACATATATATATATATATATACATATATATATACATATATATATATACATATATATATATACATATATATATATACATATATATATATACATATATATATATACATATATATATATACATATATATATATACATATATATATATATATATATATATATATATATATATATATATATATATATATATATATATATATATATATATATACATATATATATATATATATATACATATATATATACATATATTTATATATATATATATATATATATATATATATATATATATATATATATATATATATATATATATATTGTAAATAATCACTTGTGATATCCCATGAATCCCATGACATTAAAGGTTAAAGGTTGCACCCTTAGTTAGTCCACAAGCAACACGTAGGCCATCATAGGAACTCAGTTATTTCCTTATTATGTGTTTTAGTTAAGGCCGTGTTTCCAATAGTTGAATCTGCGTTGCATCAATTAAATAAGAATAGGTCCCCAATGCATTCCGGCCATTTTGCGACCTCCCTCTCCAAGCGACGCCATTACGCGCCCCTACAGACGGTGCCTTATGTCCCTCCCAATTCTGTTACGCGCCTTGGTTAGCGTTCGCTGCCTTAGCGCCGCCATTAACCATGCGGTCGGCCCGAGGAAAAAGGGGGCGGGACGCCAAGAACAAGGTGTGGCCTGTCAAAGTCATCATGGCGTGGCCGGTAAGCCCTCGCCAACCAACCAGGGTTGAGGTGAGCTCGCTGGCGGGCGTGGCCTTTATGAAGCACGTAGTGATCTTGGCGTACGATATAAAAGCGCGAGCGCAAAGCCCTTTGACGGACTCGCTGGGGAACGCGCACTGCGCAAGGACTTGAGGACTGCGCACGCTGGCAAACGGACTCCTTTCCAAGGACTGCGCGGAGACGGCTGATTATGAACGAACTTGTTGGGAGAGCGCATTGTACAAGAGCTCGATTACAAAAGGCGCTTTACTAAAGGACACGAGCCTTCCCCCGCGCCATAAGTAATGTCCGGTCGCGCGCCAACGATACGCAGAGCTGCCTGCCGGGTTTCGCCCGCGGAACCGGAGCCTGGACGGGGGTCGACTGGAGCCTGGACCTTCCACCGGGACCTTCCACCCTACCAGCTGCAATCCCGTGTGAGTGTGTATGTTTGTCCGGGGTTGTAAGTTAAGACTGTATAGTTAAGCCTGCCCTGTGTCCTGCTTCTTCCTCTTCCTTTCTTGTACATCCTTTTGTTTCCTCTTTTCTTGTATATTTGGAATAAACCAATATTTGTTCTTCCTACCTTCTGGTTTCCTCTTATCCGATCGCTTTAGTCTTTTCTCGATTGAGTACATGTGGCACGATTTCGGAACCGCTATAATCGGGTTAGTCTTTGTTAACGGCCTGAGTCGCGGCTCGCTTCGCTCGGCGTGTCCATTAACGCCGCGGCTCAGGCGGGGCTCATTTCCTCGCTTCCCGGAAGGCGCTGGTAATTAGGTAATAGGAACAATTTGGCCTACCACCCTATTCAGCGCTGACCGGAAGTGACGTAATAGCTCCAGGACTCGGGACGGCCAGCTTAAAGGACAAGGGGATTAACCCCCCCTTGATAAGGGGAGCGCCGACCCCCGAATCCATAACAATATATATATATTGTTGCGGTTTTTAGAACCCTCCACTTGGTAAATTTTTGTAAATGTTCCCTTATAAATAATCCCCTGTAAATACCCCCATTTGTCTAACGTTAAAGATCGCACCCATAGCTAGTCCACGAGCAACACGTAGCACACCTTAGGATCTCTATAGATATCTCATTAGTATGTGTGTAATTAAGGCTGTGTTCCCAATAGTTTGAATCTACGTTGCATCAATCAAATAAGAATAGGCCCCAATCTTTTCAATGGCAGTAAGAGTGCTTTTCTACGACTCGTGCAAACGCCATCACGCGCTTGGTCCTCTGGAGGAAAAAGGGGGAGGAGTACGTGGGCGCCAAGAACAAGGCGTGGCCCTGTCAACATCTCGTCGAGGGGCGGGACCGGTAAGCTCTTGGAGCCAACCAGGGCCGAGGCAAGCTCACCATTGGGCATGTCCTGGGAGCCGGCGGCCTGATCTAACAACGCCCAATAAAAGCGGCGGAGAGGGACTGCTTCACGAGATGAGCACGACGGCGACACCAGAGGTTCGAGCAAGAGGAGAGAAGCGCGGTGTCGA